>NW_020528627.1:0-75069 GCF_003368295.1 Carassius auratus | reverse complement strand
GATACGTGAAGTGATATGAATCAAAATTTTGAGTAGTTTTCTTCTCCAAGAAATTGTATTAACAGAAAAATCTAGGTCAAGTTAAGATAGAAGTGGCTTGATTTCTAGGTCTGTTGTATCTACTAGAGATTTGTGGGTTGTTTTTAGGCGGAAATATTATGGATGTGGATCCACTTTGTGATTGTGGATTTAATGTTCTACCTTGGCATCATTAGTGTTTCTTTGAGTGCCCTCTAGGGTCTCAATTGTCTTGAATTTTAAATCTGTTTTAGCTGCTGGCATTTTTTATTTTTTAGGGGGAATATTACGGATGTGGACCCCTTTGTAATTGAGTGCAAAGATGCAAACGTGCTTAAATGGACAGAACATCAAAGGCATTTTAAAGTTCTTACCTTGGCATCATAGTGTTTATTTGAGTTCCCTCTAAGGTCTCAAGTGGTTGAATTCAAATCTGCAACTTCTGGCATTTTTTAAAAATGTTTTTAGGGGGAAATATTACATTGGTGGATCCACTTTGTAACAGACAGTAAAGACACAAAACTGCAGTGTTTATTGTGATACATGAAGTGATATGAATCAAAATTTTGAGTAGTTTTCTTCTCCAAGAAATTGTATTAACAGAAAAATCAATAGGTCAAGTTAAGATAGAAGTGGCTTGATTTCTAGGTCTGTTGTGTCTACTAGTGATTTGTGGGTTGTTTTTAGGCGGAAATATTAACGGATGTGGATCCACTTTGTGATTGTGGATTTAATGTTCTACCCTTGGCATCATAGTGTTTCTTTGAGTGCCTCTAGGTAGTCAATTGGCTTGAATTCTAAAACCTGTTTTAGCTACTGACGTTTTTATTTTTTTAGCAGTAAATATTATGGATGTGGATCCACTTTGTAATTGAGTGCAAAGATGCAAACGTGCTTAAATGGACAGTCCATCAAAGGCATTTAATGTTCTACCTTGGCATCATAGTGTTTCTTTGAGTTCCCTCTAAGGTCTCAAGTGGTTTGAATTCTAATTCTGTTGCAACTTCTGGAATTTATAAAAATGTTTTTTAGGCGGAAATGTTACAGAAGTGGATCCACTTTGTAATTGTGTACAAAGACGCAAACGTGCTTAAATGGACAAAGTCCATCAAAGGCATTTAATGTTCTACCTTGGCATCATAGTGTTTCTTTGAGTTCCCTCTAAGGTCTCAAGTGGTTTGAATTCTAAATCGGTTGCAACTTCTGGCATTTTTTAAAATGTTTTTAGGGGCAAATATTAGATTGGTGGATCCACTTTGTAACAGACAATAAAGACACACTTGCAGTGTTTATTGTGATGCTTGAAGTGATATGAGTCAAAATTTTGAGTAGTTTTCTTCTCCAAGAAATTGTATTAATAGAAAAATCTAGATCAAGTTAACATAGAAGTGGCTTGATTTCTAGTTCTGATGTATCTACTAGCGATTTGTGGGTTGTTTTTAGGGGAAAATATTACAGATGTGGATCCACTTTGTAATTTTGTATAAAGACGCAAACATGCTTAAATGGACAAAGTCCATCAAAGGCATTTAATGTTCTACCTTGGCATCATAGTGTTTCTTTGAGTGCCTTTAGGGTATCAATTGGCTTGAAATCTAAACCTGTTTTAGCTACTGGCGTTTTTTATTTTTTTAGCAGTAAATATTATGGATGTGGATCCACTTTGTAATTGAGTGCAAAGACGCAAACGTGCTTAAATGGACAGTCCATCAATGGCATTTAAATTTCTACCTTGGCATCAAATCTGTTGCAACTTCTGGCATTTTTTTTTAAATGTTTTTAGGGGGAAATATTACATTTGTGGAATCACTTTGTAACAGACAGTAAAGACACAATCTTGCAGTGTTTATTGTGATGCGTGAACTGATATGATTAAAATTTCGAGTAGTTTTCCTCTCCAAGATATTGTATTAATATAAAAATCTAGATCAAGTTAACATAGCTTAAGATAACATAACATTGATTAAGATTTTTCTTTTAAAACAATTTCTTGGAGACCAAAATTACTCAAAATCTTATTTTTTATTGTTTCGCATACCAAAAAAACTACTGCAAGTTTGGGTCTTTGGCATCATAGTGTTTCTTTGAGTTCCCTCTAAGGTCTCAAGTGGTTTGAATTCTAAATCTGTTACAACTTCTGGCATTTTTTAAAAATGTTTTTAGGGGGAAATATTACATTGGTGGATCCACTTTGTAACAGACAGTAAAGACACAAACTGCAGTGTTTATTGTGATACGTGAAGTGATATGAATCAAAATTTTGAGTAGTTTTCTTCTCCAAGAAATTGTATTAACAGAAAAATCTAGGTCAAGTTAAGATAGAAGTGGCTTGATTTCTAGGTCTGTTGTGTCTACTAGTGATTTGTGGGTTGTTTTCAAGCGGAAATATTACGGATGTGGATCCACTTTGTGATTGTGGATTTAATGTTCTACCTTGGCATCATAGTGTTTCTTTGAGTGCCCTCTAGGTAGTCAATTGGCTTGAATTCTAAACCTGTTTTAGCTACTGACGTTTTTATTTTTTTAGCAGTAAATATTATGGATGTGGATCCACTTTGTAATTGAGTGCAAAGATGCAAACGTGCTTAAATGGACAGTCCATCAAAGGCATTTAATGTTCTACCTTGGCATCATAGTGTTTCTTTGAGTTCCCTCTAAGGTCTCAAGTGGTTTGAATTCTAATTCTGTTGCAACTTCTGGAATTTATAAAAATGTTTTTAGGCCGAAATGTTACAGAAGTGGATCAACTTTGTAATTGTGTACAAAGACGCAAACGTGCTTAAATGGACAAAGTCCATCAAAGGCATTTAATGTTCTACCTTGGCATCATAGTGTTTCTTTGAGTTCCCTCTAAGGTCTCAAGTGGTTTGAATTCTAAATCGGTTGCAACTTCTGGCATTTTTTAAAAATGTTTTTAGGGGCAAATATTACATTGGTGGATCCACTTTGTAACAGACAGTAAAGACACAAACTTGCAGTGTTTATTGTGATGCTTGAAGTGATATGAGTCAAAATTTTGAGTAGTTTTCTTCTCCAAGAAATTGTATTAATAGAAAAATCTAGATCAAGTTAACATAAAGTGGCTTGATTTCTAGGTCTGTTGTATCTACTAGCGATTTGTGGGTTGTTTTTAGGCGGAAAGTATTACAGATGTGGATCCACTTTGTAATTTTGTATAAAGACGCAAACGTGCTTAAATGGACAGTCCATCAAAGGCATTTAAAGTTCTACCTTGGCATCAAAATCTGTTGCAAATTCTGGCATTTTTTAAAAATGTTTTTAGGGGGAAATATTACATTTGTGGATCCACTTTGTAACAGACAGTAAAGACACAATCTTGTAGTGTTTATTGTGATGCGTGAAGTGATTTGAGTAAAGATTTTGAGTAGTTTTCCTCTCCAAGATATTGTATTAATAGAAAAATCTAGATCAAGTTATTTTAGAAGTGGCTTGATATCTAGGTCTTTTGTATCTACCAGCGATTTGTGGGTTGTTTTTAGGGGAAATATTACAGATGTGGATCCAATTTGTAATTGTGTACAAAGACGCAAACGTGCTTAAATGGACAAAGTCCATCAAAGGCATTTCATGTTCTAACTTGGCATCATATTGTTTCTTTGAGTGCCCTTTAGTGTGTCAATTGGCTTGAATTCTAAACCTGTTTTAGCTACTGGCGTTTTTGTTTTTTTAGCCTTAAATATCATGGATGTGGATCCACTTTGTAATTGAGTGCAAAGACGCAAACGTGCTTAAATGGACAGTCCATCAAAGGCATTTAAAGTTCTACCTTGGCATCAAATCTGTTGCAACTTCTGGCATTTTTTTAAAAATGTTTTTAGGGGGAAATATTACATTTGTGGAATCACTTTGTAACAGACAGTAAAGACACAATCTTGCAGTGTTTATTGTGATGCGTGAAGTGATATGATTAAACATTTCTAGTAGTTTTCCTCTCCAAGATATTGTATTAATATAAAAATCTAGATCAAGTTAACATAGCTTAAGATAACATAACATTGATTAAGATTTTTCTTTTAAAACAATTTCTTGGAGACCAAAATTACTCAAAATCTTATTTTTTATTGTTTCGCAGACCAAAAAAATTACTGCAAGTTTGGGTCTTTGGCATCATAGTGTTTCTTTGAGTTCCCTCTAAGGTCTCAAGTGGTTTGAATTCTAAATCTGTTGCAACTTCTGGCATTTTAAAAAATGTTTTTAGGGGGAAATATTACATTGGTGGATCCACTTTATAACAGACAGTAAAGACACAAACCTGCAGTGTTTATTGTGATGCGTGAAGTGATATGAGTCAAAATTTTGAGTAGTTTTCTTCTCCAAGAAATTGTATTAATAGAAAAATCTAGATCAAGTTAACACAGAAGTGGCTTGATTTCTAGGTCTGTTGTATCTACTAGCGATTTGTGGGTTGTTTTTAGGCGGAAATATTACAGATGTGGATCCACTTTGTGATTGTGGATTTAATGTTCTACCTTGGCATCGTAGTGTTTCTTTGAGTGCCCTCTAGGTAGTCAATTGGCTTGAATTCTAAACCTGTTTTAGCTACTGGCGTTTTTTTTTTTTTTAGCAGTAAATATTATGGATTTGGATCCACTTTGTAATTGTGTGCAAAGACGCAAACGTGCTTAAATGGACAGTCCATCAAAGGCATTTAAAGTTCTACCTTGGCATCATAGTGTTTCTTTGAGTGCGCTCTAAGGTCTCAAGTGGTTTGAATTCTAAATCTGTTGCAACTTCTGGTATTTTTTAATGCTTTTAGGAGGAAAAATTATAGATGTGGATCCACTTTGTAATTGAGTGTAAAGACGCAAACGTGCTTAAATGGACAGGCCATCAAAGGCATTTAAAGTTCTACATTGGCATCATAGTGTTTCTTTGAGTGCGCTCTAGGGTCTCAAGTGGTTTGAATTCTAATATGTTGCAACTTCTGGTATTTTTTAATGCTTTTAGGAGGAAAAATTATAGATGTGGATCCACTTTGTAATTGAGTGTAAAGACGCAAACGTGCTTAAATGGACAGGCCATCAAAGGCATTTAAAGTTCTACCTTGGCATCATAGTGTTTCTTTGAGTGCCCTCTAGGGTCTCAATTGTCTTGAATTTTAAATCTGTTTTAGCTGCTGGCATTTTTTTTTTTTTTTTAGGGGAAATATTACGGATGTGGATCCACTTTGTAATTGAGTGGAAAGATGCAAATGTGCTTAAATGGACAGTCCATCAAAGGCATTTAAAGTTCTACCTTGGCATCATAGTGTTTCTTTGAGTTCCCTCTAAGGTCTCAAGTGGTTTGAATTCTAAATCTGTTGCAACTTCTGGCATTTTTTAAAAATGTTTTTAGGGGGAAATATTACATTGGTGGATCCACTTTGTAACAGACAGTAAAGACACAAACCTGCAGTGTTTATTGAGATACGTGAAGTGATATGAATCAAAATTTTGAGTAGTTTTCTTCTCCAAGAAATTGTATTAACAGAAAAATCTAGGTCAAGTTAAGATAGAAGTGGCTTGATTTCTAGGTCTGTTGTATCTACTAGAGATTTGTGGGTTGTTTTTAGGCGGAAATATTATGGATGTGGATCCACTTTGTGATTGTGGATTTAATGTTCTACCTTGGCATCATAGTGTTTCTTTGAGTGCCCTCTAGGGTCTCAATTGTCTTGAATTTTAAATCTGTTTTAGCTGCTGGCATTTTTTATTTTTTTAGGGGGAAATATTACGGATGTGGATCCACTTTGTAATTGAGTGCAAAGATGCAAACGTGCTTAAATGGACAGAACATCAAAGGCATTTAAAGTTCTACCTTGGCATCATAGTGTTTATTTGAGTTCCCTCTAAGGTCTCAAGTGGTTTGAATTCTAAATCTGTTGCAACTTCTGGTATTTTTTAAAAATGTTTTTAGGGGGAAATATTACATTGGTGGATCCACTTTGTAACAGACAGTAAAGACACAAAACTGCAGTGTTTATTGTGATACATGAAGTGATATGAATCAAAATTTTGAGTAGTTTTCTTCTCCAAGAAATTGTATTAACAGAAAAATCTAGGTCAAGTTAAGATAGAAGTGGCTTGATTTCTAGGTCTGTTGTGTCTACTAGTGATTTGTGGGTTGTTTTTAGGCGGAAATATTACGGATGTGGATCCACTTTGTGATTGTGGATTTAATGTTCTACCTTGGCATCATAGTGTTTCTTTGAGTGCCCTCTAGGTAGTCAATTGGCTTGAATTCTAAACCTGTTTTAGCTACTGACGTTTTTATTTTTTAGCAGTAAATATTATGGATGTGGATCCACTTTGTAATTGAGTGCAAAGATGCAAACGTGCTTAAATGGACAGTCCATCAAAGGCATTTAATGTTCTACCTTGGCATCATAGTGTTTCTTTGAGTTCCCTCTAAGGTCTCAAGTGGTTTGAATTCTAATTCTGTTGCAACTTCTTGAATTTATAAAAATGTTTTTAGGCCGAAATGTTACAGAAGTGGATCAACTTTGTAATTGTGTACAAAGACGCAAACGTGCTTAAATGGACAAAGTCCATCAAAGGCATTTAATGTTCTACCTTGGCATCATAGTGTTTATTTGAGTTCCCTCTAAGGTCTCAAGTGGTTTGAATTCTAAATCAGTTGCAACTTCTGGCATTTTTTTTAAATGTTTTAGGGGCAAATATTACATTGGTGGATCCACTTTGTAACAGACAGTAAAGACACAAACTGCAGTGTTTATTGTGATGCTTGAAGTGATATGAGTCAAAATTTTGAGTAGTTTTCTTCTCCAAGAAATTGTATTAATAGAAAAATCTAGATCAAGTTAAACATAGAAGTGGCTTGATTTCTAGGTCTGTTGTGTCTACTAGTGATTTGTGGGTTGTTTTTAGGCGGAAATATTACGGATGTGGATCCACTTTGTGATTGTGGATTTAATGTTCTACCTTGGCATCATAGTGTTTCTTTGAGTGCCCTCTAGGTAGTCAATTGGCTTGAATTCTAAACCTGTTTTAGCTACTGACATTTTTATTTTTTTAGCAGTAAATATTATGGATGTGGATCCACTTTGTAATTGAGTGCAAAGATGCAAACGTGCTTAAATGGACAGTCCATCAAAGGCATTTAATGTTCTACCTTGGCATCATAGTGTTTCTTTGAGTTCCCTCTAAGGTCTCAAGTGGTTTGAATTCTAATTCTGTTGCAACTTCTGGAATTTATAAAAATGTTTTTAGGCGGAAATGTTACAGAAGTGGATCCACTTTGTAATTGTGTACAAAGACGCAAACGTGCTTAAATGGACAAAGTCCATCAAAGGCATTTAATGTTCTACCTTGGCATCATAGTGTTTCTTTGAGTTCCCTCTAAGGTCTCAAGTGGTTTGAATTCTAAATCGGTTGCAACTTCTGGCATTTTTTAAAAAATGTTTTTAGGGGCAAATATTAGATTGGTGGATCCACTTTGTAACAGACAATAAAGACACACTTGCAGTGTTTATTGTGATGCTTGAAGTGATATGAGTCAAAATTTTGAGTAGTTTTCTTCTCCAAGAAATTGTATTAATAGAAAAATCTAGATCAAGTTAACATAGAAGTGGCTTGATTTCTAGTTCTGATGTATCTACTAGCGATTTGTGGGTTGTTTTTGGCGGAAAATATTACAGATGTGGATCCACTTTGTAATTTTGTATAAAGACGCAAACATGCTTAAATGGACAAAGTCCATCAAAGGCATTTAATGTTCTACCTTGGCATCATAGTGTTTCTTTGAGTGCCCTTTAGGGTATCAATTGGCTTGAAATCTAAACCTGTTTTAGCTACTGGCGTTTTTATTTTTTAGCAGTAAATATTATGGATGTGGATCCACTTTGTAATTGAGTGCAAAGACGCAAACATGCTTAAATGGACAGTCCATCAATGGCATTTAAATTTCTACCTTGGCATCAAATCTGTTGCAACTTCTGGCATTTTTTTTTAAATGTTTTTAGGGGGAAATATTACATTTGTGGAATCACTTTGTAAACAGCAGTTTTCTCTCCAAGATATTGTATTAATATAAAAATTCTAGATCAAGTTACATAGCTTAAGATAACATAACATTGATTAAGATTTTTCTTTTAAAACAATTTCTTGGAGACCAAAATTACTCAAAATCTTATTTTTTATTGTTTCGCATACCAAAAAAACTACTGCAAGTTTGGGTCTTTGGCATCATAGTGTTTCTTTGAGTTCCCTCTAAGGTCTCAAGTGGTTTGAATTCTAATCTGTTACAACTTCTGGCATTTTTTAAAAATGTTTTTAGGGGAAATTTACATTGGTGGATCCACTTTGTAACAGACAGTAAAGACACAAAACTGCAGTGTTTATTGTGATACGTGAAGTGATATGAATCAAATTTTGAGTAGTTTTCTTCTCCAAGAAATTGTAATTAACAGAAAAAATCTAGGTCAAGTTAAGATAGAAGTGGCTTGATTTCTAGGTCTGTTGTGTCTACTAGTGATTTGTGGGTTGTTTTCAAGCGGAAATATTACGGATGTGGATCCACTTTGTGATTGTGGATTTAATGTTCTACCTTGGCATCATAGTGTTTCTTTGAGTGCCCTCTAGGTAGTCAATTGGCTTGAATTCTAAACCTGTTTTAGCTACTGACGTTTTTATTTTTTTAGCAGTAAATATTATGGATGTGGATCCACTTTGTAATTGAGTGCAAAGATGCAAACGTGCTTAAATGGACAGTCCATCAAAGGCATTTAATGTTCTACCTTGGCATCATAGTGTTTCTTTGAGTTCCCTCTAAGGTCTCAAGTGGTTTGAATTCTAATTCTGTTGCAACTTCTGGAATTTATAAAAATGTTTTTAGGCCGAAATGTTACAGAAGTGGATCAACTTTGTAATTGTGTACAAAGACGCAAACGTGCTTAAATGGACAAAGTCCATCAAAGGCATTTAATGTTCTACCTTGGCATCATAGTGTTTCTTTGAGTTCCCTCTAAGGTCTCAAGTGGTTTGAATTCTAAATCGGTTTGCAACTTCTGGCATTTTTTAAAAATGTTTTTAGGGGCAAATATTACATTGGTGGATCCACTTTGTAACAGACAGTAAAGACACAAACTTGCAGTGTTTATTGTGATGCTTGAAGTGATATGAGTCAAAATTTTGAGTTAGTTTTCTTCTCCAAGAAATTGTATTAATAGAAAAATCTAGATCAAGTTAACATAGAAGTGGCTTGATTTCTAGGTCTGTTGTATCTACTAGCGATTTGTGGGTTGTTTTTAGGCGGAAAGTATTACAGATGTGGATCCACTTTGTAATTTTGTATAAAGACGCAAACGTGCTTAAATGGACAGTCCATCAAAGGCATTTAAAGTTCTACTTTGGCATCAAATCTGTTGCAAATTCTGGCATTTTTTAAAAATGTTTTTAGGGGGAAATATTACATTTGTGGAATCACTTTGTAACAGACAGTAAAGACACAATCTTGCAGTGTTTATTGTGATGCATGAAGTGATATGATTAAAAATTTTGAGTAGTTTTCCTCTCCAAGATATTGTATTAATATAAAAATCTAGATCAAGTTAAAATATGCTTAAATGAACAAAGTCCATCAAAGGCAGCTGCTGGCATTTTTATTTTCTTAGGGGGAAATATTACAGATGTGGATCCACTTCGTAATTGAGTGCAAAGATGCAAACGTGCTTAAATGGACAGTCCATCAAAGGCATTTAAAGTTCTACCTTGGCATCATAGTGTTTCTTTGAGTGCGCTCTAGGGTCTCAAGTGGTTTGAATTCTAAATCTGTTGCAACTTCTGGCATTTTTTTATGCTTTTAGGAGGAAAAATTATAGATGTGGATCCACTTTGTAATTGAGTGCAAAGACGCAAACGTACTTAAATTGACAGGCCATCAAAGGCATTTAAAGTTTTACCTTGGCATCATAGTGTTTCTTTGAGTGCCCTCTAGGGTCTCAATTGTCTTGAATTTTAAATCTGTTTTAACTGCTGGCATTTTTTTTTTTTTGTTTTAGGAAAAATATTACGGATGTGGATCCACTTTGTAATTGAGTGGAAAGATGCAAATGTGCTTAAATGGACAGTCCATCAAAGGCATTTAAAGTTCTACCTTGGCATCATAGTGTTTCCTTGAGTTCCCTCTAAGGTCTCAATTGGTTTGAATTCTAAATCTGTTGCAAATTCTGGCATTTTTTAAAAATGTTTTTAGGGGGAAATATTACATTTGTGGATCCACTTTGTAACAGACAGTAAAGACACAATCTTGCAGTGTTTATTGTGATGTGTGAAGTGATATGATTAAACATTTCTAGTAGTTTTCCTCTCCAAGATATTGTATTAATATAAAAATCTAGATCAAGTTAACATAGCTTAAGATAACATAACATTGATTAAGATTTTTCTTTTAAAACAATTTCTTGGAGACCAAAATTACTCAAAATCTTATTTTTTATTGTTTCGCAGACCAAAAAAAATACTGCAAGTTTGGGTCTTTGGCATCATAGTGTTTCTTTGAGTTCCCTCTAAGGTCTCAAGTGGTTTGAATTCTAAATCTGTTGCAACTTCTGGCATTTTAAAGAAATGTTTTTAGGGGGAAATATTACATTGGTGGATCCACTTTATAACAGACAGTAAAGACACAAACCTGCAGTGTTTATTGTGATGCGTGAAGTGATATGAGTCAAAATTTCGAGTAGTTTTCTTCTCCAAGAAATTGTATTAATAGAAAAATCTAGATCAAGTTAACACAGAAGGGGCTTGATTTCTAGGTCTGTTGTATCTACTAGCGATTTGTGGGTTGTTTTTAGGCGGAAATATTACAGATGTGGATCCACTTTGTGATTGTGGATTTAATGTTCTACCTTGGCATCGTAGTGTTTCTTTGAGTGCCCTCTAGGTAGTCAATTGGCTTGAATTCTAAACCTGTTTTAGCTACTGGCGTTTTTTTTTTTTTTTAGCAGTAAATATTATGGATTTGGATCCACTTTGTAATTGTGTGCAAAGACGCAAACGTGCTTAAATGGACAGTCCATCAAAGGCATTTAAAGTTCTACCTTGGCATCATAGTGTTTCTTTGAGTGCGCTCTAGGGTCTCAAGTGGTTTGAATTCTAAATCTGTTGCAACGTCTGGTATTTTTTAATGCTTTTAGGAGGAAAAATTATAGATGTGGATCCACTTTGTAATTGAGTGTAAAGACGCAAACGTGCTTAAATGGACAGGCCATCAAAGGCATTTAAAGTTCTACATTGGCATCATAGTGTTTCTTTGAGTGCGCTCTAGGGTCTCAAGTGGTTTGAATTCTAAATATGTTGCAACTTCTGGTATTTTTTAATGCTTTTAGGAGGAAAAATTATAGATGTGGATCCACTTTGTAATTGAGTGTAAAGACGCAAACGTGCTTAAATGGACAGGCCATCAAAGGCATTTAAAGTTCTACCTTGGCATCATAGTGTTTCTTTGAGTGCCCTCTAGGGTCTCAATTGTCTTGAATTTTAAATCTGTTTTAGCTGCTGGCATTTTTTTTTTTTTTTAGGGGGAAATATTACGGATATGGATCCACTTTGTAATTGAGTGGAAAGATGCAAATGTGCTTAAATGGACAGTCCATCAAAGGCATTTAAAGTTCTACCTTGGCATCATAGTGTTTCTTTGAGTTCCCTCTAAGGTCTCAAGTGGTTTGAATTCTAAATCTGTTGCAACTTCTGGCATTTTTTAAAAATGTTTTTAGGGGGAAATATTACATTGGTGGATCCACTTCGTAACAGACAGTAAAGACACAAACCTGCAGTGTTTATTGAGATACGTGAAGTGATATGAATCAAAATTTTGAGTAGTTTTCTTCTCCAAGAAATTGTATTAACAGAAAAATCTAGGTCAAGTTAAGATAGAAGTGGCTTGATTTCTAGGTCTGTTGTATCTACTAGAGATTTGTGGGTTGTTTTTAGGCGGAAATATTATGGATGTGGATCCACTTTGTGATTGTGGATTTAATGTTCTACCTTGGCATCATAGTGTTTCTTTGAGTGCCCTCTAGGGTCTCAATTGTCTTGAATTTTAAATCTGTTTTAGCTGCTGGCATTTTTTATTTTTTTAGGGGGAAATATTACGGATGTGGATCCACTTTGTAATTGAGTGCAAAGATGCAAACGTGCTTAAATGGACAGAACATCAAAGGCATTTAAAGTTCTACCTTGGCATCATAGTGTTTATTTGAGTTCCCTCTAAGGTCTCAAGTGGTTTGAATTCTAAATCTGTTACAACTTCTGGCATTTTTTAAAAATGTTTTTAGGGGGAAATATTACATTGGTGGATCCACTTTGTAACAGACAGTAAAGACACAAAACTGCAGTGTTTATTGTGATACGTGAAGTGATATGAATCAAAATTTTGAGTAGTTTTCCTCTCCAAGATATTGTATTAATATAAAAATCTAGATCAAGTTAAAATATGCTTAAATGAACAAAGTCCATCAAAGGCAGCTGCTGGCATTTTTATTTTCTTAGGGGGAAATATTACAGATGTGGATCCACTTCGTAATTGAGTGCAAAGATGCAAACGTGCTTAAATGGACAGTCCATCAAAGGCATTTAAAGTTCTACCTTGGCATCATAGTGTTTCTTTGAGTGCGCTCTAGGGTCTCAAGTGGTTTGAATTCTAAATCTGTTGCAACTTCTGGCATTTTTTTATGCTTTTAGGAGGAAAAATTATAGATGTGGATCCACTTTGTAATTGAGTGCAAAGACGCAAACGTACTTAAATTGACAGGCCATCAAAGGCATTTAAAGTTTTACCTTGGCATCATAGTGTTTCTTTGAGTGCCCTCTAGGGTCTCAATTGTCTTGAATTTTAAATCTGTTTTAACTGCTGGCATTTTTTTTTTTGTTTTAGGAAAAATATTACGGATGTGGATCCACTTTGTAATTGAGTGGAAAGATGCAAATGTGCTTAAATGGACAGTCCATCAAAGGCATTTAAAGTTCTACCTTGGCATCATAGTGTTTCCTTGAGTTCCCTCTAAGGTCTCAATTGGTTTGAATTCTAAATCTGTTGCAAATTCTGGCATTTTTTAAAAATGTTTTTAGGGGGAAATATTACATTTGTGGATCCACTTTGTAACAGACAGTAAAGACACAATCTTGTAGTGTTTATTGTGATGCGTGAAGTGATTTGAGTAAAGATTTTGAGTAGTTTTCCTCTCCAAGATATTGTATTAATAGAAAAATCTAGATCAAGTTATTTTAGAAGTGGCTTGATATCTAGGTCTTTTGTATCTACCAGCGATTTGTGGGTTGTTTTTAGGGGAAATATTACAGATGTGGATCCAATTTGTAATTGTGTACAAAGACGCAAACGTGCTTAAATGGACAAAGTCCATCAAAGGCATTTCATATTCTAACTTGGCATCATATTGTTTCTTTGAGTGCCCTTTAGTGTGTCAATTGGCTTGAATTCTAAACCTGTTTTAGCTACTGGCGTTTTTGTTTTTTAGCCTTAAATATCATGGATGTGGATCCACTTTGTAATTGAGTGCAAAGACGCAAACGTGCTTAAATGGACAGTCCATCAAAGGCATTTAAAGTTCTACCTTGGCATCAAATCTGTTGCAACTTCTGGCATTTTTTAAAAATGTTTTTAGGGGGAAATATTACATTTGTGGAATCACTTTGTAACAGACAGTAAAGACACAATCTTGCAGTGTTTATTGTGATGCGTGAAGTGATATGATTAAACATTTCTAGTAGTTTTCCTCTCCAAGATATTGTATTAATATAAAAATCTAGATCAAGTTAACATAGCTTAAGATAACATAACATTGATTAAGATTTTTCTTTTAAAACAATTTCTTGGAGACCAAAATTACTCAAAATCTTATTTTTTATTGTTTCGCAGACCAAAAAAATTACTGCAAGTTTGGGTCTTTGGCATCATAGTGTTTCTTTGAGTTCCCTCTAAGGTCTCAAGTGGTTTGAATTCTAAATCTGTTACAACTTCTGGCATTTTTTAAAAATGTTTTTAGGGGGAAATATTACATTGGTGGATCCACTTTGTAACAGACAGTAAAGACACAAAACTGCAGTGTTTATTGTGATACGTGAAGTGATATGAATCAAAATTTTGAGTAGTTTTCTTCTCCAAGAAATTGTATTAACAGAAAAATCTAGGTCAAGTTAAGATAGAAGTGGCTTGATTTCTAGGTCTGTTGTGTCTACTAGTGATTTGTGGGTTGTTTTCAAGCGGAAATATTACGGATGTGGATCCACTTTGTGATTGTGGATTTAATGTTCTACCTTGGCATCATAGTGTTTCTTTGAGTGCCCTCTAAGGTCTCAATTGGCTTGAATTCTAAACCTGTTTTAGCTACTGACGTTTTTATTTTTTTAGCAGTAAATATTATGGATGTGGATCCACTTTGTAATTGAGTGCAAAGATGCAAACGTGCTTAAATGGACAGTCCATCAAAGGCATTTAATGTTCTACCTTGGCATCATAGTGTTTCTTTGAGTTCCCTCTAAGGTCTCAAGTGGTTTGAATTCTAATTCTGTTGCAACTTCTGGAATTTATAAAAATGTTTTTAGGCCGAAATGTTACAGAAGTGGATCAACTTTGTAATTGTGTACAAAGACGCAAACGTGCTTAAATGGACAGTCCATCAAAGGCATTTAATGTTCTACCTTGGCATCATAGTGTTTCCTTGAGTTCCCTCTAAGGTCTCAATTGGTTTGAATTCTAAATCTGTTGCAAATTCTGGCATTTTTTAAAAATGTTTTTAGGGGGAAATATTACATTTGTGGATCCACTTTGTAACAGACAGTAAAGACACAATCTTGTAGTGTTTATTGTGATGCGTGAAGTGATTTGAGTAAAGATTTTGAGTAGTTTTCCTCTCCAAGATATTGTATTAATAGAAAAATCTAGATCAAGTTATTTTAGAAGTGGCTTGATATCTAGGTCTTTTGTATCTACCAGCAATTTGTGGGTTGTTTTTAGGGGAAATATTACAGATGTGGATCCAATTTGTAATTGTGTACAAAGACGCAAACGTGCTTAAATGGACAAAGTCCATCAAAGGCATTTCATGTTCTAACTTGGCATCATATTGTTTCTTTGAGTGCCCTTTAGTGTGTCAATTGGCTTGAATTCTAAACCTGTTTTAGCTACTGGCGTTTTTGTTTTTTAGCCTTAAATATCATGGATGTGGATCCACTTTGTAATTGAGTGCAAAGACGCAAACGTGCTTAAATGGACAGTCCATCAAAGGCATTTAAAGTTCTACCTTGGCATCAAATCTGTTGCAACTTCTGGCATTTTTAAAAAATGTTTTTAGGGGGAAATATTACATTTGTGGAATCACTTTGTAACAGACAGTAAAGACACAATCTTGCAGTGTTTATTGTGATGCGTGAAGTGATATGATTAAACATTTCTAGTAGTTTTCCTCTCCAAGATATTGTATTAATATAAAAATCTAGATCAAGTTAACATAGCTTAAGATAACATAACATTGATTAAGATTTTTCTTTTAAAACAATTTCTTGGAGACCAAAATTACTCAAAATCTTATTTTTTATTGTTTCGCAGACCAAAAAAATTACTGCAAGTTTGGGTCTTTGGCATCATAGTGTTTCTTTGAGTTCCCTCTAAGGTCTCAAGTGGTTTGAATTCTAAATCTGTTACAACTTCTGGCATTTTTTAAAAATGTTTTTAGGGGGAAATATTACATTGGTGGATCCACTTTGTAACAGACAGTAAAGACACAAAACTGCAGTGTTTATTGTGATACGTGAAGTGATATGAATCAAAATTTTGAGTAGTTTTCTTCTCCAAGAAATTGTATTAACAGAAAAATCTAGGTCAAGTTAAGATAGAAGTGGCTTGATTTCTAGGTCTGTTGTGTCTACTAGTGATTTGTGGGTTGTTTTCAAGCGGAAATATTATGGATGTGGATCCACTTTGTGATTGTGGATTTAATGTTCTACCTTGGCATCATAGTGTTTCTTTGAGTGCCCTCTAGGTAGTCAATTGGCTTGAATTCTAAACCTGTTTTAGCTACTGACGTTTTTATTTTTTTAGCAGTAAATATTATGGATGTGGATCCACTTTGTAATTGAGTGCAAAGATGCAAACGTGCTTAAATGGACAGTCCATCAAAGGCATTTAATGTTCTACCTTGGCATCATAGTGTTTCTTTGAGTTCCCTCTAAGGTCTCAAGTGGTTTGAATTCTAATTCTGTTGCAACTTCTGGAATTTATAAAAATGTTTTTAGGCCGAAATGTTACAGAAGTGGATCAACTTTGTAATTGTGTACAAAGACGCAAACGTGCTTAAATGGACAAAGTCCATCAAAGGCATTTAATGTTCTACCTTGGCATCATAGTGTTTCTTTGAGTTCCCTCTAAGGTCTCAAGTGGTTTGAATTCTAAATCGGTTGCAACTTCTGGCATTTTTTAAAAATGTTTTTAGGGGCAAATATTACATTGGTGGATCCACTTTGTAACAGACAGTAAAGACACAAACTTGCAGTGTTTATTGTGATGCTTGAAGTGATATGAGTCAAAATTTTGAGTAGTTTTCTTCTCCAAGAAATTGTATTAATAGAAAAATCTAGATCAAGTTAACATAGAAGTGGCTTGATTTCTAGGTCTGTTGTATCTACTAGCGATTTGTGGGTTGTTTTTAGGCGGAAAGTATTACAGATGTGGATCCACTTTGTAATTTTGTATAAAGACGCAAACGTGCTTAAATGGACAGTCCATCAAAGGCATTTAAAGTTCTACCTTGGCATCAAATCTGTTGCAAATTCTGGCATTTTTTAAAAATGTTTTTAGGGGGAAATATTACATTTGTGGAATCACTTTGTAACAGACAGTAAAGACACAATCTTGCAGTGTTTATTGTGATGCATGAAGTGATATGATTAAAAATTTTGAGTAGTTTTCCTCTCCAAGATATTGTATTAATATAAAAATCTAGATCAAGTTAAAATATGCTTAAATGAACAAAGTCCATCAAAGGCAGCTGCTGGCATTTTTATTTTCTTAGGGGGAAATATTACAGATGTGGATCCACTTCGTAATTGAGTGCAAAGATGCAAACGTGCTTAAATGGACAGTCCATCAAAGGCATTTAAAGTTCTACCTTGGCATCATAGTGTTTCTTTGAGTGCGCTCTAGGGTCTCAAGTGGTTCGAATTCTAAATCTGTTGCAACTTCTGGCATTTTTTTATGCTTTTAGGAGGAAAATTATAGATGTGGATCCACTTTGTAATTGAGTGCAAAGACGCAAACTTACTTAAATTGACAGGCCATCAAAGGCATTTAAAGTTTTACCTTGGCATCATAGTGTTTCTTTGAGTGCCCTCTAGGGTCTCAATTGTCTTGAATTTTAAATCTGTTTTAACTGCTGGCATTTTTTTTTTGTTTTAGGAAAAATATTACGGATGTGGATCCACTTTGTAATTGAGTGGAAAGATGCAAATGTGCTTAAATGGACAGTCCATCAAAGGCATTTAAAGTTCTACCTTGGCATCATAGTGTTTCCTTGAGTTCCCTCTAAGGTCTCAATTGGTTTGAATTCTAAATCTGTTGCAAATTCTGGCATTTTTTAAAAATGTTTTTAGGGGGAAATATTACATTTGTGGATCCACTTTGTAACAGACAGTAAAGACACAATCTTGTAGTGTTTATTGTGATGCGTGAAGTGATTTGAGTAAAGATTTTGAGTAGTTTTCCTCTCCAAGATATTGTATTAATAGAAAAATCTAGATCAAGTTATTTTAGAAGTGGCTTGATATCTAGGTCTTTTGTATCTACCAGCGATTTGTGGGTTGTTTTTAGGGGAAATATTACAGATGTGGATCCAATTTTTAATTGTGTACAAAGACGCAAACGTGCTTAAATGGACAAAGTCCATCAAAGGCATTTCATGTTCTATCTTGGCATCATATTGTTTCTTTGAGTGCCCTTTAGTGTGTCAATTGGCTTGAATTCTAAACCTGTTTTAGCTACTGGCGTTTTTGTTTTTTAGCCTTAAATATCATGGATGTGGATCCACTTTGTAATTGAGTGCAAAGACGCAAACGTGCTTAAATGGACAGTCCATCAAAGGCATTTAAAGTTCTACCTTGGCATCAAATCTGTTGCAACTTCTGGCATTTTTTAAAAATGTTTTTAGGGGGAAATATTACATTTGTGGAATCACTTTGTAACAGACAGTAAAGACACAATCTTGCAGTGTTTATTGTGATGCGTGAAGTGATATGATTAAACATTTCTAGTAGTTTTCCTCTCCAAGATATTGTATTAATATAAAAATCTAGATCAAGTTAACATAGCTTAAGATAACATAACATTGATTAAGATTTTTCTTTTAAAACAATTTCTTGGAGACCAAAATTACTCAAAATCTTATTTTTTATTGTTTCGCAGACCAAAAAAATTACTGCAAGTTTGGGTCTTTGGCATCATAGTGTTTCTTTGAGTTCCCTCTAAGGTCTCAAGTGGTTTGAATTCTAAATCTGTGGCAACTTCTGGCATTTTAAAGAAATGTTTTTAGGGGGAAATATTACATTGGTGGATACACTTTATAACAGACAGTAAAGACACAAACCTGCAGTGTTTATTGTGATGCGTGAAGTGATATGAGTCAAAATTTCGAGTAGTTTTCTTCTCCAAGAAATTGTATTAATAGAAAAATCTAGATCAAGTTAACACAGAAGTGGCTTGATTTCTAGGTCTGTTGTATCTACTAGCGATTTGTGGGTTGTTTTTAGGCGGAAATATTACAGATGTGGATCCACTTTGTGATTGTGGATTTAATGTTCTACCTTGGCATCGTAGTGTTTCTTTGAGTGCCCTCTAGGTAGTCAATTGGCTTGAATTCTAAACCTGTTTTAGCTACTGGCGTTTTTTTTTTTTTTTAGCAGTAAATATTATGGATTTGGATCCACTTTGTAATTGTGTGCAAAGACGCAAACGTGCTTAAATGGACAGTCCATCAAAGGCATTTAAAGTTCTACCTTGGCATCATAGTGTTTCTTTGAGTGCGCTCTAGGGTCTCAAGTGGTTTGAATTCTAAATCTGTTGCAACGTCTGGTATTTTTTAATGCTTTTAGGAGGAAAAATTATAGATGTGGATCCACTTTGTAATTGAGTGTAAAGACGCAAACGTGCTTAAATGGACAGGCCATCAAAGGCATTTAAAGTTCTACATTGGCATCATAGTGTTTCTTTGAGTGCGCTCTAGGGTCTCAAGTGGTTTGAATTCTAAATATGTTGCAACTTCTGGTATTTTTTAATGCTTTTAGGAGGAAAAATTATAGATGTGGATCCACTTTGTAATTGAGTGTAAAGACGCAAACGTGCTTAAATGGACAGGCCATCAAAGGCATTTAAAGTTCTACCTTGGCATCATAGTGTTTCTTTGAGTGCCCTCTAGGGTCTCAATTGTCTTGAATTTTAAATCTGTTTTAGCTGCTGGCATTTTTTTTTTTTTTTAGGGGGAAATATTACGGATATGGATCCACTTTGTAATTGAGTGGAAAGATGCAAATGTGCTTAAATGGACAGTCCATCAAAGGCATTTAAAGTTCTACCTTGGCATCATAGTGTTTCCTTGAGTTCCATCTAAGGTCTCAAGTGGTTTGAGTTCTAAATCTGTTACAACTTCTGGCATTTTTTAAAAATGTTTTTAGGGGGAAATATTACATTGGTGGATCCACTTTGTAACAGACAGTAAAGACACAAAACTTGCAGTGTTTATTGTGATGCTTGAAGTGATATGAGTCAAAATTTTGAGTAGTTTTCTTCTCCAAGAAATTGTATTAATAGAAAAATCTAGATCAAGTTAACATAGAAGTGGCTTGATTTCTAGGTCTGTTGTGTCTACTAGTGATTTGTGGGTTGTTTTTAGGCGGAAATATTACGGATGTGGATCCACTTTGTGATTGTGGATTTAATGTTCTACCTTGGCATCATAGTGTTTCTTTGAGTGCCCTCTAGGTAGTCAATTGGCTTGAATTCTAAACCTGTTTTAGCTACTGACGTTTTTATTTTTTTAGCAGTAAATATTATGGATGTGGATCCACTTTGTAATTGAGTGCAAAGATGCAAACGTGCTTAAATGGACAGTCCATCAAAGGCATTTAATGTTCTACCTTGGCATCATAGTGTTTCTTTGAGTTCCCTCTAAGGTCTCAAGTGGTTTGAATTCTAATTCTTTTGCAACTTCTTGAATTTATAAAAATGTTTTTAGGCCGAAATGTTACAGAAGTGGATCAACTTTGTAATTGTGTACAAAGACGCAAACGTGCTTAAATGGACAAAGTCCATCAAAGGCATTTAATGTTCTACCTTGGCATCATAGTGTTTCTTTGAGTTCCCTCTAAGGTCTCAAGTGGTTTGAATTCTAAATCGGTTGCAACTTCTGGCATTTTTTTTAAATGTTTTTAGGGGCAAATATTACATTGGTGGATCCACTTTGTAACAGACAGTAAAGACACAAACTTGCAGTGTTTATTGTGATGCTTGAAGTGATATGAGTCAAAATTTTGAGTAGTTTTCTTCTCCAAGAAATTGTATTAATAGAAAAATCTAGATCAAGTTAACATAGAAGTGGCTTGATTTCTAGGTCTGTTGTATCTACTAGCGATTTGTGGGTTGTTTTTAGGCGGAAAGTATTACAGATGTGGATCCACTTTGTAATTTTGTATAAAGACGCAAACGTGCTTAAATGGACAGTCCATCAAAAGCATTTAAAGTTCTACCTTGGCATCAAATCTGTTGCAACTTCTGGCATTTTTTAAAAATGTTTTTAGGGGGAAATATTACATTTGTGGAATCACTTTGTAACAGACAGTAAAGACACAATCTTGCAGTGTTTATTGTGATGCATGAAGTGATATGATTAAAAATTTTGAGTAGTTTTCCTCTCCAAGATATTGTATTAATATAAAAATCTAGATCAAGTTAAAATATGCTTAAATGAACAAAGTCCATCAAAGGCAGCTGCTGGCATTTTTATTTTCTTAGGGGGAAATATTACAGATGTGGATCCACTTCGTAATTGAGTGCAAAGATGCAAACGTGCTTAAATGGACAGTCCATCAAAGGCATTTAAAGTTCTACCTTGGCATCATAGTGTTTCGTTGAGTGCGCTCTAGGGTCTCAAGTGGTTTGAATTCTAAATCTGTTGCAACTTCTGGCATTTTTTTATGCTTTTAGGAGGAAAAATTATAGATGTGGATCCACTTTGTAATTGAGTGCAAAGACGCAAACGTGCTTAAATGGACAGGCCATCAAAGGCATTTAAAGTTTTACCTTGGCATCATAGTGTTTCTTTGAGTGCCCTCTAGGGTCTCAATTGTCTTGAATTTTAAATCTGTTTTAACTGCTGGCATTTTTTTTTTTTTTTTAGGAAAAATATTACGGATGTGGATCCACTTTGTAATTGAGTGGAAAGATGCAAATGTGCTTAAATGGACAGTCCATCAAAGGCATTTAAAGTTCTACCTTGGCATCATAGTGTTTCCTTGAGTTCCCTCTAAGGTCTCAAGTGGTTTGAATTCTAAATCTGTTGCAAATTCTGGCATTTTTTAAAAATGTTTTTAGGGGGAAATATTACATTTGTGGATCCACTTTGTAACAGACAGTAAAGACACAATCTTGTAGTGTTTATTGTGATGCGTGAAGTGATTTGAGTAAAGATTTTGAGTAGTTTTCCTCTCCAAGATATTGTATTAATAGAAAAATCTAGATCAAGTTATTTTAGACGTGGCTTGATATCTAGGTCTTTTGTATCTGCCAGCGATTTGTGGGTTGTTTTTAGGGGAAATATTACAGATGTGGATCCAATTTGTAATTGTGTACAAAGACGCAAACGTGCTTAAATGGACAAAGTCCATCAAAGGCATTTCATGTTCTAACTTGGCATCATATTGTTTCTTTGAGTGCCCTTTAGTGTGTCAATTGGCTTGAATTCTAAACCTGTTTTAGCTACTGGCGTTTTTGTTTTTTTAGCCTTAAATATCATGGATGTGGATCCACTTTGTAATTGAGTGCAAAGACGCAAACGTGCTTAAATGGACAGTCCATCAAAGGCATTTAAAGTTCTACCTTGGCATCAAATCTGTTGCAACTTCTGGCATTTTTCAAAAATGTTTTTAGGGGGAAATATTACATTTGTGGAATCACTTTGTAACAGACAGTAAAGACACAATCTTGCAGTGTTTATTGTGATGCGTGAAGTGATATGATTAAACATTTCTAGTAGTTTTCCTCTCCAAGATATTGTATTAATATAAAAATCTAGATCAAGTTAACATAGCTTAAGATAACATAACATTGATTAAGATTTTTCTTTTAAAACAATTTCTTGGAGACCAAAATTACTCAAAATCTTATTTTTTATTGTTTCGCAGACCAAAAAAATTACTGCAAGTTTGGGTCTTTGGCATCATAGTGTTTCTTTGAGTTCCCTCTAAGGTCTCAAGTGGTTTGAATTCTAAATCTGTTGCAACTTCTGGCATTTTAAAGAAATGTTTTTAGGGGGAAATATTACATTGGTGGATCCACTTTATAACAGACAGTAAAGACACAAACCTGCAGTGTTTATTGTGATGCGTGAAGTGATATGAGTCAAAATTTCGAGTAGTTTTCTTCTCCAAGAAATTGTATTAATAGAAAAATCTAGATCAAGTTAACACAGAAGTGGCTTGATTTCTAGGTCTGTTGTATCTACTAGCGATTTGTGGGTTGTTTTTAGGCGGAAATATTACAGATGTGGATCCACTTTGTGATTGTGGATTTAATGTTCTACCTTGGCATCGTAGTGTTTCTTTGAGTGCCCTCTAGGTAGTCAATTGGCTTGAATTCTAAACCTGTTTTAGCTACTGGCGTTTTTTTTTTTTTTAGCAGTAAATATTATGGATTTGGATCCACTTTGTAATTGAGTGCAAAGACGCAAACGTGCTTAAATGGACAGTCCATCAAAGGCATTTAATGTTCTACCTTGGCATCATAGTGTTTCTTTGAGTTCCCTCTAAGGTCTCAAGTGGTTTGAATTCTAATTCTGTTGCAACTTCTGGAATTTATAAAAATGTTTTTGATGGACTTTAGATTGGTGGATCCACTTTGTAACAGACAATAAAGACACACTTGCAGTGTTTATTGTGATGCTTGAAGTGATATGAGTCAAAATTTTGAGTAGTTTTCTTCTCCAAGAAATTGTATTAATAGAAAAATCTAGATCAAGTTAACATAGAAGTAGCTTGATTTCTAGTTCTGATGTATCTACTAGCGATTTGTGGGTTGTTTTTAGGCGGAAAATATTACAGATGTGGATCCACTTTGTAATTTTGTATAAAGACGCAAACATGCTTAAAAGGACAAAGTCCATCAAAGGCATTTAATGTTCTACCTTGGCATCATAGTGTTTCTTTGAGTGCCCTTTAGGGTATCAATTGGCTTGAAATCTAAACCTGTTTTAGCTACTGGCGTTTTTATTTTTTTAGCAGTAAATATTATGGATGTGGATCCACTTTGTAATTGAGTGCAAAGACGCAAACATGCTTAAATGGACAGTCCATCAATGGCATTTAAATTTCTACCTTGGCATCAAATCTGTTGCAACTTCTGGCATTTTTTTTAAATGTTTTTAGGGGGAAATATTACATTTGTGGAATCACTTTGTAACAGACAGTAAAGACACAATCTTGCAGTGTTTATTGTGATGCGTGAACTGATATGATTAAAATTTCGAGTAGTTTTCCTCTCCAAGATATTGTATTAATATAAAAATCTAGATCAAGTTAACATAGCTTAAGATAACATAACATTGATTAAGATTTTTCTTTTAAAACAATTTCTTGGAGACCAAAATTACTCAAAATCTTATTTTTTATTGTTTCGCATACCAAAAAAACTACTGCAAGTTTGGGTCTTTGGCATCATAGTGTTTCTTTGAGTTCCCTCTAAGGTCTCAAGTGGTTTGAATTCTAAATCTGTTACAACTTCTGGCATTTTTTAAAAATGTTTTTAGGGGGAAATATTACATTGGTGGATCCACTTTGTAACAGACAGTAAAGACACAAAACTGCAGTGTTTATTGTGATACGTGAAGTGATATGAATCAAAATTTTGAGTAGTTTTCTTCTCCAAGAAATTGTATTAACAGAAAAATCTAGGTCAAGTTAAGATAGAAGTGGCTTGATTTCTAGGTCTGTTGTGTCTACTAGTGATTTGTGGGTTGTTTTCAAGCGGAAATATTACGGATGTGGATCCACTTTGTGATTGTGGATTTAATGTTCTACCTTGGCATCATAGTGTTTCTTTGAGTGCCCTCTAGGTAGTCAATTGGCTTGAATTCTAAACCTGTTTTAGCTACTGACGTTTTCATTTTTTTAGCAGTAAATATTATGGATGTGGATCCACTTTGTAATTGAGTGCAAAGATGCAAACGTGCTTAAATGGACAGTCCATCAAAGGCATTTAATGTTCTACCTTGGCATCATAGTGTTTCTTTGAGTTCCCTCTAAGGTCTCAAGTGGTTTGAATTCTAATTCTGTTGCAACTTCTGGAATTTATAAAAATGTTTTTAGGCCGAAATGTTACAGAAGTGGATCAACTTTGTAATTGTGTACAAAGACGCAAACGTGCTTAAATGGACAAAGTCCATCAAAGGCATTTAATGTTCTACCTTGGCATCATAGTGTTTCTTTGAGTTCCCTCTAAGGTCTCAAGTGGTTTGAATTCTAAATCGGTTGCAACTTCTGGCATTTTTTTTAAATGTTTTTAGGGGCAAATATTACATTGGTGGATCCACTTTGTAACAGACAGTAAAGACACAAACTTGCAGTGTTTATTGTGATGCTTGAAGTGATATGAGTCAAAATTTTGAGTAGTTTTCTTCTCCAAGAAATTGTATTAATAGAAAAATCTAGATCAAGTTAACATAGAAGTGGCTTGATTTCTAGGTCTGTTGTATCTACTAGCGATTTGTGGGTTGTTTTTAGGCGGAAAGTATTACAGATGTGGATCCACTTTGTAATTTTGTATAAAGACGCAAACGTGCTTAAATGGACAGTCCATCAAAGGCATTTAAAGTTCTACCTTGGCATCAAATCTGTTGCAAATTCTGGCATTTTTTAAAAATGTTTTTAGGGGGAAATATTACATTTGTGGAATCACTTTGTAACAGACAGTAAAGACACAATCTTGCAGTGTTTATTGTGATGCATGAAGTGATATGATTAAAAATTTTGAGTAGTTTTCCTCTCCAAGATATTGTATTAATATAAAAATCTAGATCAAGTTAAAATATGCTTAAATGAACAAAGTCCATCAAAGGCAGCTGCTGGCATTTTTATTTTCTTAGGGGGAAATATTACAGATGTGGATCCACTTCGTAATTGAGTGCAAAGATGCAAACGTGCTTAAATGGACAGTCCATCAAAGGCATTTAAAGTTCTACCTTGGCATCATAGTGTTTCTTTGAGTGCGCTCTAGGGTCTCAAGTGGTTTGAATTCTAAATCTGTTGCAACTTCTGGCATTTTTTTATGCTTTTAGGAGGAAAAATTATAGATGTGGATCCACTTTGTAATTGAGTGCAAAGACGCAAACGTACTTAAATTGACAGGCCATCAAAGGCATTTAAAGTTTTACCTTGGCATCATAGTGTTTCTTTGAGTGCCCTCTAGGGTCTCAATTGTCTTGAATTTTAAATCTGTTTTAACTGCTGGCATTTTTTTTTTGTTTTAGGAAAAATATTACGGATGTGGATCCACTTTGTAATTGAGTGGAAAGATGCAAATGTGCTTAAATGGACAGTCCATCAAAGGCATTTAAAGTTCTACCTTGGCATCATAGTGTTTCCTTGAGTTCCCTCTAAGGTCTCAATTGGTTTGAATTCTAAATCTGTTGCAAATTCTGGCATTTTTTAAAAATGTTTTTAGGGGGAAATATTACATTTGTGGATCCACTTTGTAACAGACAGTAAAGACACAATCTTGTAGTGTTTATTGTGATGCGTGAAGTGATTTGAGTAAAGATTTTGAGTAGTTTTCCTCTCCAAGATATTGTATTAATAGAAAAATCTAGATCAAGTTATTTTAGAAGTGGCTTGATATCTAGGTCTTTTGTATCTACCAGCGATTTGTGGGTTGTTTTTAGGGGAAATATTACAGATGTGGATCCAATTTGTAATTGTGTACAAAGACGCAAACGTGCTTAAATGGACAAAGTCCATCAAAGGCATTTCATGTTCTAACTTGGCATCATATTGTTTCTTTGAGTGCCCTTTAGTGTGTCAATTGGCTTGAATTCTAAACCTGTTTTAGCTACTGGCGTTTTTGTTTTTTAGCCTTAAATATCATGGATGTGGATCCACTTTGTAATTGAGTGCAAAGACGCAAACGTGCTTAAATGGACAGTCCATCAAAGGCATTTAAAGTTCTACCTTGGCATCAAATCTGTTGCAACTTCTGGCATTTTTTAAAAATGTTTTTAGGGGGAAATATTACATTTGTGGAATCACTTTGTAACAGACAGTAAAGACACAATCTTGCAGTGTTTATTGTGATGCGTGAAGTGATATGATTAAACATTTCTAGTAGTTTTCCTCTCCAAGATATTGTATTAATATAAAAATCTAGATCAAGTTAACATAGCTTAAGATAACATAACATTGATTAAGATTTTTCTTTTAAAACAATTTCTTGGAGACCAAAATTACTCAAAATCTTATTTTTTATTGTTTCGCAGACCAAAAAAATTACTGCAAGTTTGGGTCTTTGGCATCATAGTGTTTCTTTGAGTTCCCTCTAAGGTCTCAAGTGGTTTGAATTCTAAATCTGTTACAACTTCTGGCATTTTTTAAAAATGTTTTTAGGGGGAAATATTACATTGGTGGATCCACTTTGTAACAGACAGTAAAGACACAAAACTGCAGTGTTTATTGTGATACGTGAAGTGATATGAATCAAAATTTTGAGTAGTTTTCTTCTCCAAGAAATTGTATTAACAGAAAAATCTAGGTCAAGTTAAGATAGAAGTGGCTTGATTTCTAGGTCTGTTGTGTCTACTGACGTTTTTATTTTTTTAGCAGTAAATATTATGGATGTGGATCCACTTTGTAATTGAGTGCAAAGATGCAAACGTGCTTAAATGGACAGTCCATCAAAGGCATTTAATGTTCTACCTTGGCATCATAGTGTTTCTTTGAGTTCCCTCTAAGGTCTCAAGTGGTTTGAATTCTAATTCTGTTGCAACTTCTGGAATTTATAAAAATGTTTTTAGGCCGAAATGTTACAGAAGTGGATCAACTTTGTAATTGTGTACAAAGACGCAAACGTGCTTAAATGGACAGTCCATCAAAGGCATTTAATGTTCTACCTTGGCATCATAGTGTTTCCTTGAGTTCCCTCTAAGGTCTCAATTGGTTTGAATTCTAAATCTGTTGCAAATTCTGGCATTTTTTAAAAATGTTTTTAGGGGGAAATATTACATTTGTGGATCCACTTTGTAACAGACAGTAAAGACACAATCTTGTAGTGTTTATTGTGATGCGTGAAGTGATTTGAGTAAAGATTTTGAGTAGTTTTCCTCTCCAAGATATTGTATTAATAGAAAAATCTAGATCAAGTTATTTTAGAAGTGGCTTGATATCTAGGTCTTTTGTATCTACCAGCAATTTGTGGGTTGTTTTTAGGGGAAATATTACAGATGTGGATCCAATTTGTAATTGTGTACAAAGACGCAAACGTGCTTAAATGGACAAAGTCCATCAAAGGCATTTCATGTTCTAACTTGGCATCATATTGTTTCTTTGAGTGCCCTTTAGTGTGTCAATTGGCTTGAATTCTAAACCTGTTTTAGCTACTGGCGTTTTTGTTTTTTAGCCTTAAATATCATGGATGTGGATCCACTTTGTAATTGAGTGCAAAGACGCAAACGTGCTTAAATGGACAGTCCATCAAAGGCATTTAAAGTTCTACCTTGGCATCAAATCTGTTGCAACTTCTGGCATTTTTTAAAAATGTTTTTAGGGGGAAATATTACATTTGTGGAATCACTTTGTAACAGACAGTAAAGACACAATCTTGCAGTGTTTATTGTGATGCGTGAAGTGATATGATTAAACATTTCTAGTAGTTTTCCTCTCCAAGATATTGTATTAATATAAAAATCTAGATCAAGTTAACATAGCTTAAGATAACATAACATTGATTAAGATTTTTCTTTTAAAACAATTTCTTGGAGACCAAAATTACTCAAAATCTTATTTTTTATTGTTTCGCAGACCAAAAAAATTACTGCAAGTTTGGGTCTTTGGCATCATAGTGTTTCTTTGAGTTCCCTCTAAGGTCTCAAGTGGTTTGAATTCTAAATCTGTTACAACTTCTGGCATTTTTTAAAAATGTTTTTAGGGGGAAATATTACATTGGTGGATCCACTTTGTAACAGACAGTAAAGACACAAAACTGCAGTGTTTATTGTGATACGTGAAGTGATATGAATCAAAATTTTGAGTAGTTTTCTTCTCCAAGAAATTGTATTAACAGAAAAATCTAGGTCAAGTTAAGATAGAAGTGGCTTGATTTCTAGGTCTGTTGTGTCTACTAGTGATTTGTGGGTTGTTTTCAAGCGGAAATATTATGGATGTGGATCCACTTTGTGATTGTGGATTTAATGTTCTACCTTGGCATCATAGTGTTTCTTTGAGTGCCCTCTAGGTAGTCAATTGGCTTGAATTCTAAACCTGTTTTAGCTACTGACGTTTTTATTTTTTTAGCAGTAAATATTATGGATGTGGATCCACTTTGTAATTGAGTGCAAAGATGCAAACGTGCTTAAATGGACAGTCCATCAAAGGCATTTAATGTTCTACCTTGGCATCATAGTGTTTCTTTGAGTTCCCTCTAAGGTCTCAAGTGGTTTGAATTCTAATTCTGTTGCAACTTCTGGAATTTATAAAAATGTTTTTAGGCCGAAATGTTACAGAAGTGGATCAACTTTGTAATTGTGTACAAAGACGCAAACGTGCTTAAATGGACAAAGTCCATCAAAGGCATTTAATGTTCTACCTTGGCATCATAGTGTTTCTTTGAGTTCCCTCTAAGGTCTCAAGTGGTTTGAATTCTAAATCGGTTGCAACTTCTGGCATTTTTTTAAAAATGTTTTTAGGGGCAAATATTACATTGGTGGATCCACTTTGTAACAGACAGTAAAGACACAAACTTGCAGTGTTTATTGTGATGCTTGAAGTGATATGAGTCAAAATTTTGAGTAGTTTTCTTCTCCAAGAAATTGTATTAATAGAAAAATCTAGATCAAGTTAACATAGAAGTGGCTTGATTTCTAGGTCTGTTGTATCTACTAGCGATTTGTGGGTTGTTTTTAGGCGGAAAGTATTACAGATGTGGATCCACTTTGTAATTTTGTATAAAGACGCAAACGTGCTTAAATGGACAGTCCATCAAAGGCATTTAAAG
Organism: Carassius auratus; assembly: GCF_003368295.1. Classification (NCBI taxonomy): domain Eukaryota; kingdom Metazoa; phylum Chordata; class Actinopteri; order Cypriniformes; family Cyprinidae; genus Carassius; species Carassius auratus. Next base: position 45,564 of record NW_020528627.1, on the reverse strand, counting down.
TTCTACCTTGGCATCAAATCTGTTGCAAATTCTGGCATTTTTTAAAAATGTTTTTAGGGGGAAATATTACATTTGTGGAATCACTTTGTAACAGACAGTAAAGACACAATCTTGCAGTGTTTATTGTGATGCATGAAGTGATATGATTAAAAATTTTGAGTAGTTTTCCTCTCCAAGATATTGTATTAATATAAAAATCTAGATCAAGTTAAAATATGCTTAAATGAACAAAGTCCATCAAAGGCAGCTGCTGGCATTTTTATTTTCTTAGGGGGAAATATTACAGATGTGGATCCACTTCGTAATTGAGTGCAAAGATGCAAACGTGCTTAAATGGACAGTCCATCAAAGGCATTTAAAGTTCTACCTTGGCATCATAGTGTTTCTTTGAGTGCGCTCTAGGGTCTCAAGTGGTTTGAATTCTAAATCTGTTGCAACTTCTGGCATTTTTTTATGCTTTTAGGAGGAAAAATTATAGATGTGGATCCACTTTGTAATTGAGTGCAAAGACGCAAACGTACTTAAATTGACAGGCCATCAAAGGCATTTAAAGTTTTACCTTGGCATCATAGTGTTTCTTTGAGTGCCCTCTAGGGTCTCAATTGTCTTGAATTTTAAATCTGTTTTAACTGCTGGCATTTTTTTTTTGTTTTAGGAAAAATATTACGGATGTGGATCCACTTTGTAATTGAGTGGAAAGATGCAAATGTGCTTAAATGGACAGTCCATCAAAGGCATTTAAAGTTCTACCTTGGCATCATAGTGTTTCCTTGAGTTCCCTCTAAGGTCTCAATTGGTTTGAATTCTAAATCTGTTGCAAATTCTGGCATTTTTTAAAAATGTTTTTAGGGGGAAATATTACATTTGTGGATCCACTTTGTAACAGACAGTAAAGACACAATCTTGTAGTGTTTATTGTGATGCGTGAAGTGATTTGAGTAAAGATTTTGAGTAGTTTTCCTCTCCAAGATATTGTATTAATAGAAAAATCTAGATCAAGTTATTTTAGAAGTGGCTTGATATCTAGGTCTTTTGTATCTACCAGCGATTTGTGGGTTGTTTTTAGGGGAAATATTACAGATGTGGATCCAATTTGTAATTGTGTACAAAGACGCAAACGTGCTTAAATGGACAAAGTCCATCAAAGGCATTTCATGTTCTAACTTGGCATCATATTGTTTCTTTGAGTGCCCTTTAGTGTGTCAATTGGCTTGAATTCTAAACCTGTTTTAGCTACTGGCGTTTTTGTTTTTTAGCCTTAAATATCATGGATGTGGATCCACTTTGTAATTGAGTGCAAAGACGCAAACGTGCTTAAATGGACAGTCCATCAAAGGCATTTAAAGTTCTACCTTGGCATCAAATCTGTTGCAACTTCTGGCATTTTTTAAAAATGTTTTTAGGGGGAAATATTACATTTGTGGAATCACTTTGTAACAGACAGTAAAGACACAATCTTGCAGTGTTTATTGTGATGCGTGAAGTGATATGATTAAACATTTCTAGTAGTTTTCCTCTCCAAGATATTGTATTAATATAAAAATCTAGATCAAGTTAACATAGCTTAAGATAACATAACATTGATTAAGATTTTTCTTTTAAAACAATTTCTTGGAGACCAAAATTACTCAAAATCTTATTTTTTATTGTTTCGCAGACCAAAAAAATTACTGCAAGTTTGGGTCTTTGGCATCATAGTGTTTCTTTGAGTTCCCTCTAAGGTCTCAAGTGGTTTGAATTCTAAATCTGTTACAACTTCTGGCATTTTTTAAAAATGTTTTTAGGGGGAAATATTACATTGGTGGATCCACTTTGTAACAGACAGTAAAGACACAAAACTGCAGTGTTTATTGTGATACGTGAAGTGATATGAATCAAAATTTTGAGTAGTTTTCTTCTCCAAGAAATTGTATTAACAGAAAAATCTAGGTCAAGTTAAGATAGAAGTGGCTTGATTTCTAGGTCTGTTGTGTCTACTGACGTTTTTATTTTTTTAGCAGTAAATATTATGGATGTGGATCCACTTTGTAATTGAGTGCAAAGATGCAAACGTGCTTAAATGGACAGTCCATCAAAGGCATTTAATGTTCTACCTTGGCATCATAGTGTTTCTTTGAGTTCCCTCTAAGGTCTCAAGTGGTTTGAATTCTAATTCTGTTGCAACTTCTGGAATTTATAAAAATGTTTTTAGGCCGAAATGTTACAGAAGTGGATCAACTTTGTAATTGTGTACAAAGACGCAAACGTGCTTAAATGGACAGTCCATCAAAGGCATTTAATGTTCTACCTTGGCATCATAGTGTTTCCTTGAGTTCCCTCTAAGGTCTCAATTGGTTTGAATTCTAAATCTGTTGCAAATTCTGGCATTTTTTAAAAATGTTTTTAGGGGGAAATATTACATTTGTGGATCCACTTTGTAACAGACAGTAAAGACACAATCTTGTAGTGTTTATTGTGATGCGTGAAGTGATTTGAGTAAAGATTTTGAGTAGTTTTCCTCTCCAAGATATTGTATTAATAGAAAAATCTAGATCAAGTTATTTTAAAAGTGGCTTGATATCTAGGTCTTTTGTATCTACCAGCGATTTGTGGGTTGTTTTTAGGGGAAATATTACAGATGTGGATCCAATTTGTAATTGTGTACAAAGACGCAAACGTGCTTAAATGGACAAAGTCCATCAAAGGCATTTCATGTTCTAACTTGGCATCATATTGTTTCTTTGAGTGCCCTTTAGTGTGTCAATTGGCTTGAATTCTAAACCTGTTTTAGCTACTGGCGTTTTTGTTTTTTAGCCTTAAATATCATGGATGTGGATCCACTTTGTAATTGAGTGCAAAGACGCAAACGTGCTTAAATGGACAGTCCATCAAAGGCATTTAAAGTTCTACCTTGGCATCAAATCTGTTGCAACTTCTGGCATTTTTTAAAAATGTTTTTAGGGGGAAATATTACATTTGTGGAATCACTTTGTAACAGACAGTAAAGACACAATCTTGCAGTGTTTATTGTGATGCGTGAACTGATATGATTAAAATTTCGAGTAGTTTTCCTCTCCAAGATATTGCATTAATATAAAAATCTAGATCAAGTTAACATAGCTTAAGATAACATAACATTGATTAAGATTTTTCTTTTAAAACAATTTCTTGGAGACCAAAATTACTCAAAATCTTATTTTTTATTGTTTCGCAGACCAAAAAAATTACTGCAAGTTTGGGTCTTTGGCATCATAGTGTTTCTTTGAGTTCCCTCTAAGGTCTCAAGTGGTTTGAATTCTAAATCTGTTACAACTTCTGGCATTTTTTAAAAATGTTTTTAGGGGGAAATATTACATTGGTGGATCCACTTTGTAACAGACAGTAAAGACACAAAACTGCAGTGTTTATTGTGATACGTGAAGTGATATGAATCAAAATTTTGAGTAGTTTTCTTCTCCAAGAAATTGTATTAACAGAAAAATCTAGGTCAAGTTAAGATAGAAGTGGCTTGATTTCTAGGTCTGTTGTGTCTACTAGTGATTTGTGGGTTGTTTTCAAGCGGAAATATTACGGATGTGGATCCACTTTGTGATTGTGGATTTAATGTTCTACCTTGGCATCATAGTGTTTCTTTGAGTGCCCTCTAGGTAGTCAATTGGCTTGAATTCTAAACCTGTTTTAGCTACTGACGTTTTTATTTTTTTAGCAGTAAATATTATGGATGTGGATCCACTTTGTAATTGAGTGCAAAGATGCAAACGTGCTTAAATGGACAGTCCATCAAAGGCATTTAATGTTCTACCTTGGCATCATAGTGTTTCTTTGAGTTCCCTCTAAGGTCTCAAGTGGTTTGAATTCTAATTCTGTTGCAACTTCTGGAATTTATAAAAATGTTTTTAGGCCGAAATGTTACAGAAGTGGATCAACTTTGTAATTGTGTACAAAGACGCAAACGTGCTTAAATGGACAAAGTCCATCAAAGGCATTTAATGTTCTACCTTGGCATCATAGTGTTTCTTTGAGTTCCCTCTAAGGTCTCAAGTGGTTTGAATTCTAAATCGGTTGCAACTTCTGGCATTTTTTAAAATGTTTTTAGGGGCAAATATTACATTGGTGGATCCACTTTGTAACAGACAGTAAAGACACAAACTTGCAGTGTTTATTGTGATGCTTGAAGTGATATGAGTCAAAATTTTGAGTAGTTTTCTTCTCCAAGAAATTGTATTAATAGAAAAATCTAGATCAAGTTAACATAGAAGTGGCTTGATTTCTAGGTCTGTTGTATCTACTAGCGATTTGTGGGTTGTTTTTAGGCGGAAAGTATTACAGATGTGGATCCACTTTGTAATTTTGTATAAAGACGCAAACGTGCTTAAATGGACAGTCCATCAAAGGCATTTAAAGTTCTACCTTGGCATCAAATCTGTTGCAAATTCTGGCATTTTTTAAAAATGTTTTTAGGGGGAAATATTACATTTGTGGAATCACTTTGTAACAGACAGTAAAGACACAATCTTGCAGTGTTTATTGTGATGCATGAAGTGATATGATTACAAATTTTGAGTAGTTTTCCTCTCCAAGATATTGTATTAATATAAAAATCTAGATCAAGTTAAAATATGCTTAAATGAACAAAGTCCATCAAAGGCAGCTGCTGGCATTTTTATTTTCTTAGGGGGAAATATTACAGATGTGGATCCACTTCGTAATTGAGTGCAAAGATGCAAACGTGCTTAAATGGACAGTCCATCAAAGGCATTTAAAGTTCTACCTTGGCATCATAGTGTTTCTTTGAGTGCGCTCTAGGGTCTCAAGTGGTTCGAATTCTAAATCTGTTGCAACTTCTGGCATTTTTTTATGCTTTTAGGAGGAAAAATTATAGATGTGGATCCACTTTGTAATTGAGTGCAAAGACGCAAACGTACTTAAATTGACAGGCCATCAAAGGCATTTAAAGTTTTACCTTGGCATCATAGTGTTTCTTTGAGTGCCCTCTAGGGTCTCAATTGTCTTGAATTTTAAATCTGTTTTAGCTGCTGGCATTTTTTTTTTTTTTTAGGGGGAAATATTACGGATATGGATCCACTTTGTAATTGAGTGGAAAGATGCAAATGTGCTTAAATGGACAGTCCATCAAAGGCATTTAAAGTTCTACCTTGGCATCATAGTGTTTCTTTGAGTTCCCTCTAAGGTCTCAAGTGGTTTGAATTCTAAATCTGTTGCAACTTCTGGCATTTTTTAAAAATGTTTTTAGGGGGAAATATTACATTGGTGGATCCACTTCGTAACAGACAGTAAAGACACAAACCTGCAGTGTTTATTGAGATACGTGAAGTGATATGAATCAAAATTTTGAGTAGTTTTCTTCTCCAAGAAATTGTATTAACAGAAAAATCTAGGTCAAGTTAAGATAGAAGTGGCTTGATTTCTAGGTCTGTTGTATCTACTAGAGATTTGTGGGTTGTTTTTAGGCGGAAATATTATGGATGTGGATCCACTTTGTGATTGTGGATTTAATGTTCTACCTTGGCATCATAGTGTTTCTTTGAGTGCCCTCTAGGGTCTCAATTGTCTTGAATTTTAAATCTGTTTTAGCTGCTGGCATTTTTTATTTTTTTAGGGGGAAATATTACGGATGTGGATCCACTTTGTAATTGAGTGCAAAGATGCAAACGTGCTTAAATGGACAGAACATCAAAGGCATTTAAAGTTCTACCTTGGCATCATAGTGTTTCTTTGAGTTCCCTCTAAGGTCTCAAGTGGTTTGAATTCTAAATCGGTTGCAACTTCTGGCATTTTTTTAAAATGTTTTTAGGGGGAAATATTACATTGGTGGATCCACTTTGTAACAGACAATAAAGACACACTTGCAGTGTTTATTGTGATGCTTGAAGTGATATGAGTCAAAATTTTGAGTAGTTTTCTTCTCCAAGAAATTGTATTAATAGAAAAATCTAGATCAAGTTAACATAGAAGTGGCTTGATTTCTAGGTCTGATGTATCTACTAGCGATTTGTGGGTTGTTTTTAGGCGGAAAATATTACAGATGTGGATCCACTTTGTAATTTTGTATAAAGATGCAAACATGCTTAAATGGACAAAGTCCATCAAAGGCATTTAATGTTCTACCTTGGCATCATAGTGTTTCTTTGAGTGCCCTTTAGGGTATCAATTGGCTTGAAATCTAAACCTGTTTTAGCTACTGGCGTTTTTATTTTTTTAGCAGTAAATATTATGGATGTGGATCCACTTTGTAATTGAGTGCAAAGACGCAAACATGCTTAAATGGACAGTCCATCAATGGCATTTAAATTTCTACCTTGGCATCAAATCTGTTGCAACTTCTGGCATTTTTTTAAAAATGTTTTTAGGGGGAAATATTACATTTGTGGAATCACTTTGTAACAGACAGTTTTCCTCTCCAAGATATTGTATTAATATAAAAATCTAGATCAAGTTAACATAGCTTAAGATAACATAACATTGATTAATATTTTTCTTTTAAAACAATTTCTTGGAGACCAAAATTACTCAAAATCTTATTTTTTATTGTTTCGCATACCAAAAAAACTACTGCAAGTTTGGGTCTTTGGCATCATAGTGTTTCTTTGAGTTCCCTCTAAGGTCTCAAGTGGTTTAAATTCTAAATCTGTTACAACTTCTGGCATTTTTTAAAAATGTTTTTAGGGGGAAATATTACATTGGTGGATCCACTTTGTAACAGACAGTAAAGACACAAAACTGCAGTGTTTATTGTGATACGTGAAGTGATATGAATCAAAATTTTGAGTAGTTTTCTTCTCCAAGAAATTGTATTAACAGAAAAATCTAGGTCAAGTTAAGATAGAAGTGGCTTGATTTCTAGGTCTGTTGTGTCTACTAGTGATTTGTGGGTTGTTTTCAAGCGGAAATATTACGGATGTGGATCCACTTTGTGATTGTGGATTTAATGTTCTACCTTGGCATCATAGTGTTTCTTTGAGTGCCCTCTAGGTAGTCAATTGGCTTGAATTCTAAACCTGTTTTAGCTACTGACGTTTTCATTTTTTTAGCAGTAAATATTATGGATGTGGATCCACTTTGTAATTGAGTGCAAAGATGCAAACGTGCTTAAATGGACAGTCCATCAAAGGCATTTAATGTTCTACCTTGGCATCATAGTGTTTCTTTGAGTTCCCTCTAAGGTCTCAAGTGGTTTGAATTCTAATTCTGTTGCAACTTCTGGAATTTATAAAAATGTTTTTAGGCCGAAATGTTACAGAAGTGGATCAACTTTGTAATTGTGTACAAAGACGCAAACGTGCTTAAATGGACAAAGTCCATCAAAGGCATTTAATGTTCTACCTTGGCATCATAGTGTTTCTTTGAGTTCCCTCTAAGGTCTCAAGTGGTTTGAATTCTAAATCGGTTGCAACTTCTGGCATTTTTTAAAATGTTTTTAGGGGCAAATATTACATTGGTGGATCCACTTTGTAACAGACAGTAAAGACACAAACTTGCAGTGTTTATTGTGATGCTTGAAGTGATATGAGTCAAAATTTTGAGTAGTTTTCTTCTCCAAGAAATTGTATTAATAGAAAAATCTAGATCAAGTTAACATAGAAGTGGCTTGATTTCTAGGTCTGTTGTATCTACTAGCGATTTGTGGGTTGTTTTTAGGCGGAAAGTATTACAGATGTGGATCCACTTTGTAATTTTGTATAAAGACGCAAACGTGCTTAAATGGACAGTCCATCAAAGGCATTTAAAGTTCTACCTTGGCATCAAATCTGTTGCAAATTCTGGCATTTTTTAAAAATGTTTTTAGGGGGAAATATTACATTTGTGGAATCACTTTGTAACAGACAGTAAAGACACAATCTTGCAGTGTTTATTGTGATGCATGAAGTGATATGATTAAAAATTTTGAGTAGTTTTCCTCTCCAAGATATTGTATTAATATAAAAATCTAGATCAAGTTAAAATATGCTTAAATGAACAAAGTCCATCAAAGGCAGCTGCTGGCATTTTTATTTTCTTAGGGGGAAATATTACAGATGTGGATCCACTTCGTAATTGAGTGCAAAGATGCAAACGTGCTTAAATGGACAGTCCATCAAAGGCATTTAAAGTTCTACCTTGGCATCATAGTGTTTCTTTGAGTGCGCTCTAGGGTCTCAAGTGGTTTGAATTCTAAATCTGTTGCAACTTCTGGCATTTTTTTATGCTTTTAGGAGGAAAAATTATAGATGTGGATCCACTTTGTAATTGAGTGCAAAGACGCAAACGTACTTAAATTGACAGGCCATCAAAGGCATTTAAAGTTTTACCTTGGCATCATAGTGTTTCTTTGAGTGCCCTCTAGGGTCTCAATTGTCTTGAATTTTAAATCTGTTTTAACTGCTGGCATTTTTTTTTTTGTTTTAGGAAAAATATTACGGATGTGGATCCACTTTGTAATTGAGTGGAAAGATGCAAATGTGCTTAAATGGACAGTCCATCAAAGGCATTTAAAGTTCTACCTTGGCATCATAGTGTTTCCTTGAGTTCCCTCTAAGGTCTCAATTGGTTTGAATTCTAAATCTGTTGCAAATTCTGGCATTTTTTAAAAATGTTTTTAGGGGGAAATATTACATTTGTGGATCCACTTTGTAACAGACAGTAAAGACACAATCTTGTAGTGTTTATTGTGATGCGTGAAGTGATTTGAGTAAAGATTTTGAGTAGTTTTCCTCTCCAAGATATTGTATTAATAGAAAAATCTAGATCAAGTTATTTTAGAAGTGGCTTGATATCTAGGTCTTTTGTATCTACCAGCGATTTGTGGGTTGTTTTTAGGGGAAATATTACAGATGTGGATCCAATTTGTAATTGTGTACAAAGACGCAAACGTGCTTAAATGGACAAAGTCCATCAAAGGCATTTCATGTTCTAACTTGGCATCATATTGTTTCTTTGAGTGTCCTTTAGTGTGTCAATTGGCTTGAATTCTAAACCTGTTTTAGCTACTGGCGTTTTTGTTTTTTAGCCTTAAATATCATGGATGTGGATCCACTTTGTAATTGAGTGCAAAGACGCAAACGTGCTTAAATGGACAGTCCATCAAAGGCATTTAAAGTTCTACCTTGGCATCAAATCTGTTGCAACTTCTGGCATTTTTTAAAAATGTTTTTAGGGGGAAATATTACATTTGTGGAATCACTTTGTAACAGACAGTAAAGACACAATCTTGCAGTGTTTATTGTGATGCGTGAAGTGATATGATTAAACATTTCTAGTAGTTTTCCTCTCCAAGATATTGTATTAATATAAAAATCTAGATCAAGTTAACATAGCTTAAGATAACATAACATTGATTAAGATTTTTCTTTTAAAACAATTTCTTGGAGACCAAAATTACTCAAAATCTTATTTTTTATTGTTTCGCAGACCAAAAAAATTACTGCAAGTTTGGGTCTTTGGCATCATAGTGTTTCTTTGAGTTCCCTCTAAGGTCTCAAGTGGTTTGAATTCTAAATCTGTTACAACTTCTGGCATTTTTTAAAAATGTTTTTAGGGGGAAATATTACATTGGTGGATCCACTTTGTAACAGACAGTAAAGACACAAAACTGCAGTGTTTATTGTGATACGTGAAGTGATATGAATCAAAATTTTGAGTAGTTTTCTTCTCCAAGAAATTGTATTAACAGAAAAATCTAGGTCAAGTTAAGATAGAAGTGGCTTGATTTCTAGGTCTGTTGTGTCTACTAGTGATTTGTGGGTTGTTTTCAAGCGGAAATATTACGGATGTGGATCCACTTTGTGATTGTGGATTTAATGTTCTACCTTGGCATCATAGTGTTTCTTTGAGTGCCCTCTAGGTAGTCAATTGGCTTGAATTCTAAACCTGTTTTAGCTACTGACGTTTTTATTTTTTTAGCAGTAAATATTATGGATGTGGATCCACTTTGTAATTGAGTGCAAAGATGCAAACGTGCTTAAATGGACAGTCCATCAAAGGCATTTAATGTTCTACCTTGGCATCATAGTGTTTCTTTGAGTTCCCTCTAAGGTCTCAAGTGGTTTGAATTCTAATTCTGTTGCAACTTCTGGAATTTATAAAAATGTTTTTAGGCCGAAATGTTACAGAAGTGGATCAACTTTGTAATTGTGTACAAAGACGCAAACGTGCTTAAATGGACAGTCCATCAAAGGCATTTAATGTTCTACCTTGGCATCATAGTGTTTCCTTGAGTTCCCTCTAAGGTCTCAATTGGTTTGAATTCTAAATCTGTTGCAAATTCTGGCATTTTTTAAAAATGTTTTTAGGGGGAAATATTACATTTGTGGATCCACTTTGTAACAGACAGTAAAGACACAATCTTGTAGTGTTTATTGTGATGCGTGAAGTGATTTGAGTAAAGATTTTGAGTAGTTTTCCTCTCCAAGATATTGTATTAATAGAAAAATCTAGATCAAGTTATTTTAGAAGTGGCTTGATATCTAGGTCTTTTGTATCTACCAGCGATTTGTGGGTTGTTTTTAGGGGAAATATTACAGATGTGGATCCAATTTGTAATTGTGTACAAAGACGCAAACGTGCTTAAATGGACAAAGTCCATCAAAGGCATTTCATGTTCTAACTTGGCATCATATTGTTTCTTTGAGTGCCCTTTAGTGTGTCAATTGGCTTGAATTCTAAACCTGTTTTAGCTACTGGCGTTTTTGTTTTTTAGCCTTAAATATCATGGATGTGGATCCACTTTGTAATTGAGTGCAAAGACGCAAACGTGCTTAAATGGACAGTCCATCAAAGGCATTTAAAGTTCTACCTTGGCATCAAATCTGTTGCAACTTCTGGCATTTTTTAAAAAATGTTTTTAGGGGGAAATATTACATTTGTGGAATCACTTTGTAACAGACAGTAAAGACACAATCTTGCAGTGTTTATTGTGATGCGTGAACTGATATGATTAAAATTTCGAGTAGTTTTCCTCTCCAAGATATTGCATTAATATAAAAATCTAGATCAAGTTAACATAGCTTAAGATAACATAACATTGATTAAGATTTTTCTTTTAAAACAATTTCTTGGAGACCAAAATTACTCAAAATCTTATTTTTTATTGTTTCGCAGACCAAAAAAATTACTGCAAGTTTGGGTCTTTGGCATCATAGTGTTTCTTTGAGTTCCCTCTAAGGTCTCAAGTGGTTTGAATTCTAAATCTGTTACAACTTCTGGCATTTTTTAAAAATGTTTTTAGGGGGAAATATTACATTGGTGGATCCACTTTGTAACAGACAGTAAAGACACAAAACTGCAGTGTTTATTGTGATACGTGAAGTGATATGAATCAAAATTTTGAGTAGTTTTCTTCTCCAAGAAATTGTATTAACAGAAAAATCTAGGTCAAGTTAAGATAGAAGTGGCTTGATTTCTAGGTCTGTTGTGTCTACTAGTGATTTGTGGGTTGTTTTCAAGCGGAAATATTACGGATGTGGATCCACTTTGTGATTGTGGATTTAATGTTCTACCTTGGCATCATAGTGTTTCTTTGAGTGCCCTCTAGGTAGTCAATTGGCTTGAATTCTAAACCTGTTTTAGCTACTGACGTTTTTATTTTTTTAGCAGTAAATATTATGGATGTGGATCCACTTTGTAATTGAGTGCAAAGATGCAAACGTGCTTAAATGGACAGTCCATCAAAGGCATTTAATGTTCTACCTTGGCATCATAGTGTTTCTTTGAGTTCCCTCTAAGGTCTCAAGTGGTTTGAATTCTAATTCTGTTGCAACTTCTGGAATTTATAAAAATGTTTTTAGGCCGAAATGTTACAGAAGTGGATCAACTTTGTAATTGTGTACAAAGACGCAAACGTGCTTAAATGGACAAAGTCCATCAAAGGCATTTAATGTTCTACCTTGGCATCATAGTGTTTCTTTGAGTTCCCTCTAAGGTCTCAAGTGGTTTGAATTCTAAATCGGTTGCAACTTCTGGCATTTTTTAAAAATGTTTTTAGGGGCAAATATTACATTGGTGGATCCACTTTGTAACAGACAGTAAAGACACAAACTTGCAGTGTTTATTGTGATGCTTGAAGTGATATGAGTCAAAATTTTGAGTAGTTTTCTTCTCCAAGAAATTGTATTAATAGAAAAATCTAGATCAAGTTAACATAGAAGTGGCTTGATTTCTAGGTCTGTTGTATCTACTAGCGATTTGTGGGTTGTTTTTAGGCGGAAAGTATTACAGATGTGGATCCACTTTGTAATTTTGTATAAAGACGCAAACGTGCTTAAATGGACAGTCCATCAAAGGCATTTAAAGTTCTACCTTGGCATCAAATCTGTTGCAAATTCTGGCATTTTTTAAAAATGTTTTTAGGGGGAAATATTACATTTGTGGAATCACTTTGTAACAGACAGTAAAGACACAATCTTGCAGTGTTTATTGTGATGCATGAAGTGATATGATTACAAATTTTGAGTAGTTTTCCTCTCCAAGATATTGTATTAATATAAAAATCTAGATCAAGTTAAAATATGCTTAAATGAACAAAGTCCATCAAAGGCAGCTGCTGGCATTTTTATTTTCTTAGGGGGAAATATTACAGATGTGGATCCACTTCGTAATTGAGTGCAAAGATGCAAACGTGCTTAAATGGACAGTCCATCAAAGGCATTTAAAGTTCTACCTTGGCATCATAGTGTTTCTTTGAGTGCGCTCTAGGGTCTCAAGTGGTTCGAATTCTAAATCTGTTGCAACTTCTGGCATTTTTTTATGCTTTTAGGAGGAAAAATTATAGATGTGGATCCACTTTGTAATTGAGTGCAAAGACGCAAACGTACTTAAATGGACAGGCCATCAAAGGCATTTAAAGTTTTACCTTGGCATCATAGTGTTTCTTTGAGTGCCCTCTAGGGGTCTCAATTGTCTTGAATTTTAAATCTGTTTTAACTGCTGGCATTTTTTTTTTTTTTTTAGGAAAAATATTACGGATGTGGATCCACTTTGTAATTGAGTGGAAAGATGCAAATGTGCTTAAATGGACAGTCCATCAAAGGCATTTAAAGTTCTACCTTGGCATCATAGTGTTTCCTTGAGTTCCCTCTAAGGTCTCAATTGGTTTGATTTCTAAATCTGTTGCAAATTCTGGCATTTTTTAAAAATGTTTTTAGGGGGAAATATTACATTTGTGGATCCACTTTGTAACAGACAGTAAAGACACAATCTTGTAGTGTTTATTGTGATGCGTGAAGTGATTTGAGTAAAGATTTTGAGTAGTTTTCCTCTCCAAGATATTGTATTAATAGAAAAATCTAGATCAAGTTATTTTAGAAGTGGCTTGATATCTAGGTCTTTTGTATCTACCAGCGATTTGTGGTTTTTTTTAGGGGAAATATTACAGATGTGGATCCAATTTGTAATTGTGTACAAAGACGCAAACGTGCTTAAATGGACAAAGTCCATCAAAGGCATTTCATGTTCTAACTTGGCATCATATTGTTTCTTTGAGTGCCCTTTAGTGTGTCAATTGGCTTGAATTCTAAACCTGTTTTAGCTACTGGCGTTTTTGTTTTTTTAGCCTTAAATATCATGGATGTGGATCCACTTTGTAATTGAGTGCAAAGACGCAAACGTGCTTAAATGGACAGTCCATCAAAGGCATTTAAAGTTCTACCTTGGCATCAAATCTGTTGCAACTTCTGGCATTTTTTAAAAATGTTTTTAGGGGGAAATATTACATTTGTGGAATCACTTTGTAACAGACAGTAAAGACACAATCTTGCAGTGTTTATTGTGATGCGTGAAGTGATATGATTAAACATTTCTAGTAGTTTTCCTCTCCAAGATATTGTATTAATATAAAAATCTAGATCAAGTTAACATAGCTTAAGATAACATAACATTGATTAAGATTTTTCTTTTAAAACAATTTCTTGGAGACCAAAATTACTCAAAATCTTATTTTTTATTGTTTCGCAGACCAAAAAAATACTGCAAGTTTGGGTCTTTGGCATCATAGTGTTTCTTTGAGTTCCCTCTAAGGTCTCAAGTGGTTTGAATTCTAAATCTGTTGCAACTTCTGGCATTTTTTAAAAATGTTTTTAGGGGGAAATATTACATTTGTGGATCCACTTTGTAACAGACAGTAAAGACACAATCTTGTAGTGTTTATTGTGATGCGTGAAGTGATTTGAGTAAAGATTTTGAGTAGTTTTCCTCTCCAAGATATTGTATTAATAGAAAAATCTAGATCAAGTTATTTTAGAAGTGGCTTGATATCTAGGTCTTTTGTATCTACCAGCAATTTGTGGGTTGTTTTTAGGGGAAATATTACAGATGTGGATCCAATTTGTAATTGTGTACAAAGACGCAAACGTGCTTAAATGGACAAAGTCCATCAAAGGCATTTCATGTTCTAACTTGGCATCATATTGTTTCTTTGAGTGCCCTTTAGTGTGTCAATTGGCTTGAATTCTAAACCTGTTTTAGCTACTGGCGTTTTTGTTTTTTAGCCTTAAATATCATGGATGTGGATCCACTTTGTAATTGAGTGCAAAGACGCAAACGTGCTTAAATGGACAGTCCATCAAAGGCATTTAAAGTTCTACCTTGGCATCAAATCTGTTGCAACTTCTGGCATTTTTTAAAAATGTTTTTAGGGGGAAATATTACATTTGTGGAATCACTTTGTAACAGACAGTAAAGACACAATCTTGCAGTGTTTATTGTGATGCGTGAAGTGATATGATTAAACATTTCTAGTAGTTTTCCTCTCCAAGATATTGTATTAATATAAAAATCTAGATCAAGTTAACATAGCTTAAGATAACATAACATTGATTAAGATTTTTCTTTTAAAACAATTTCTTGGAGACCAAAATTACTCAAAATCTTATTTTTTATTGTTTCGCAGACCAAAAAAATTACTGCAAGTTTGGGTCTTTGGCATCATAGTGTTTCTTTGAGTTCCCTCTAAGGTCTCAAGTGGTTTGAATTCTAAATCTGTTACAACTTCTGGCATTTTTTAAAAATGTTTTTAGGGGGAAATATTACATTGGTGGATCCACTTTGTAACAGACAGTAAAGACACAAAACTGCAGTGTTTATTGTGATACGTGAAGTGATATGAATCAAAATTTTGAGTAGTTTTCTTCTCCAAGAAATTGTATTAACAGAAAAATCTAGGTCAAGTTAAGATAGAAGTGGCTTGATTTCTAGGTCTGTTGTGTCTACTAGTGATTTGTGGGTTGTTTTCAAGCGGAAATATTATGGATGTGGATCCACTTTGTGATTGTGGATTTAATGTTCTACCTTGGCATCATAGTGTTTCTTTGAGTGCCCTCTAGGTAGTCAATTGGCTTGAATTCTAAACCTGTTTTAGCTACTGACGTTTTTATTTTTTTAGCAGTAAATATTATGGATGTGGATCCACTTTGTAATTGAGTGCAAAGATGCAAACGTGCTTAAATGGACAGTCCATCAAAGGCATTTAATGTTCTACCTTGGCATCATAGTGTTTCTTTGAGTTCCCTCTAAGGTCTCAAGTGGTTTGAATTCTAATTCTGTTGCAACTTCTGGAATTTATAAAAATGTTTTTAGGCCGAAATGTTACAGAAGTGGATCAACTTTGTAATTGTGTACAAAGACGCAAACGTGCTTAAATGGACAAAGTCCATCAAAGGCATTTAATGTTCTACCTTGGCATCATAGTGTTTCTTTGAGTTCCCTCTAAGGTCTCAAGTGGTTTGAATTCTAAATCGGTTGCAACTTCTGGCATTTTTTAAAAATGTTTTTAGGGGCAAATATTACATTGGTGGATCCACTTTGTAACAGACAGTAAAGACACAAACTTGCAGTGTTTATTGTGATGCTTGAAGTGATATGAGTCAAAATTTTGAGTAGTTTTCCTCTCCAAGAAATTGTATTAATAGAAAAATCTAGATCAAGTTAACATAGAAGTGGCTTGATTTCTAGGTCTGTTGTATCTACTAGCGATTTGTGGGTTGTTTTTAGGCGGAAAGTATTACAGATGTGGATCCACTTTGTAATTTTGTATAAAGACGCAAACGTGCTTAAATGGACAGTCCATCAAAGGCATTTAAAGTTCTACCTTGGCATCAAATCTGTTGCAACTTCTGGCATTTTTTAAAAATGTTTTTAGGGGGAAATATTACATTTGTGGAATCACTTTGTAACAGACAGTAAAGACACAATCTTGCAGTGTTTATTGTGATGCATGAAGTGATATGATTAAAAATTTTGAGTAGTTTTCCTCTCCAAGATATTGTATTAATATAAAAATCTAGATCAAGTTAAAATATGCTTAAATGAACAAAGTCCATCAAAGGCAGCTGCTGGCATTTTTATTTTCTTAGGGGGAAATATTACAGATGTGGATCCACTTCGTAATTGAGTGCAAAGATGCAAACGTGCTTAAATGGACAGTCCATCAAAGGCATTTAAAGTTCTACCTTGGCATCATAGTGTTTCTTTGAGTGCGCTCTAGGGTCTCAAGTGGTTTGAATTCTAAATCTGTTGCAACTTCTGGCATTTTTTTATGCTTTTAGGAGGAAAAATTATAGATGTGGATCCACTTTGTAATTGAGTGCAAAGACGCAAACGTGCTTAAATGGACAGGCCATCAAAGGCATTTAAAGTTTTACCTTGGCATCATAGTGTTTCTTTGAGTGCCCTCTTGGGGGTCTCAATTGTCTTGAATTTTAAATCTGTTTTAACTGCTGGCATTTTTTTTTTTTTTTTAGGAAAAATATTACGGATGTGGATCCACTTTGTAATTGAGTGGAAAGATGCAAATGTGCTTAAATGGACAGTCCATCAAAGGCATTTAAAGTTCTACCTTGGCATCATAGTGTTTCCTTGAGTTCCCTCTAAGGTCTCAAGTGGTTTGATTTCTAAATCTGTTGCAAATTCTGGCATTTTTTAAAAATGTTTTTAGGGGGAAATATTACATTTGTGGATCCACTTTGTAACAGACAGTAAAGACAAAATCTTGTAGTGTTTATTGTGATGCGTGAAGTGATTTGAGTAAAGATTTTGAGTAGTTTTCCTCTCCAAGATATTGTATTAATAGAAAAATCTAGATCAAGTTATTTTAGAAGTGGCTTGATATCTAGGTCTTTTGTATCTACCAGCGATTTGTGGTTTTTTTTTAGGGGAAATATTACAGATGTGGATCCAATTTGTAATTGTGTACAAAGACGCAAACGTGCTTAAATGGACAAAGTCCATCAAAGGCATTTCATGTTCTAACTTGGCATCATATTGTTTCTTTGAGTGCCCTTTAGTGTGTCAATTGGCTTGAATTCTAAACCTGTTTTAGCTACTGGCGTTTTTGTTTTTTTAGCCTTAAATATCATGGATGTGGATCCACTTTGTAATTGAGTGCAAAGACGCAAACGTGCTTAAATGGACAGTCCATCAAAGGCATTTAAAGTTCTACCTTGGCATCAAATCTGTTGCAACTTCTGGCATTTTTTAAAAATGTTTTTAGGGGGAAATATTACATTTGTGGAATCACTTTGTAACAGACAGTAAAGACACAATCTTGCAGTGTTTATTGTGATGCGTGAAGTGATATGATTAAACATTTCTAGTAGTTTTCCTCTCCAAGATATTGTATTAATATAAAAATCTAGATCAAGTTAACATAGCTTAAGATAACATAACATTGATTAAGATTTTTCTTTTAAAACAATTTCTTGGAGACCAAAATTACTCAAAATCTTATTTTTTATTGTTTCGCAGACCAAAAAAAATACTGCAAGTTTGGGTCTTTGGCATCATAGTGTTTCTTTGAGTTCCCTCTAAGGTCTCAAGTGGTTTGAATTCTAAATCTGTTGCAACTTCTGGCATTTTAAAGAAATGTTTTTAGGGGGAAATATTACATTGGTGGATCCACTTTATAACAGACAGTAAAGACACAAACCTGCAGTGTTTATTGTGATGCGTGAAGTGATATGAGTCAAAATTTTGAGTAGTTTTCTTCACCAAGAAATTGTATTAATAGAAAAATCTAGATCACGTTAACACAGAAGTGGCTTGATTTCTAGGTCTGTTGTATCTACTAGCGATTTGTGGGTTGTTTTTAGGCGGAAATATTACAGATGTGGATCCACTTTGTAATTGTGGATTTAATGTTCTACCTTGGCATCGTAGTGTTTCTTTGAGTGCCCTCTAGGTAGTCAATTGGCTTGAATTCTAAACCTGTTTTAGCTACTGGCGTTTTTTTTTTTTTTTGCAGTAAATATTATGGATTTGGATCCACTTTGTAATTGTGTGCAAAGACGCAAACGTGCTTAAATGGACAGTCCATCAAAGGCATTTAAAGTTCTACCTTGGCATCATAGTGTTTCTTTGAGTACGCTCTAGGGTCTCAAGTGGTTTGAATTCTAAATCTGTTGCAACTTCTGGTATTTTTTAATGCTTTTAGGAGGAAAAATTATAGATGTGGATCCACTTTGTAATTGAGTGTAAAGACGCAAACGTGCTTAAATGGACAGGCCATCAAAGGCATTTAAAGTTCTACATTGGCATCATAGTGTTTCTTTGAGTGCGCTCTAGGGTCTCAAGTGGTTTGAATTCTAAATATGTTGCAACTTCTGGTATTTTTTAATGCTTTTAGGAGGAAAAATTATAGATGTGGATCCACTTTGTAATTGAGTGTAAAGACGCAAACGTGCTTAAATGGACAGGCCATCAAAGGCATTTAAAGTTCTACCTTGGCATCATAGTGTTTCTTTGAGTGCCCTCTAGGGTCTCAATTGTCTTGAATTTTAAATCTGTTTTAGCTGCTGGCATTTTTTTTTTTTTTAGGGGGAAATATTACGGATGTGGATCCACTTTGTAATTGAGTGGAAAGATGCAAATGTGCTTAAATGGACAGTCCATCAAAGGCATTTAAAGTTCTACCTTGGCATCATAGTGTTTCTTTGAGTTCCCTCTAAGGTCTCAAGTGGTTTGAATTCTAAATCTGTTGCAACTTCTGGCATTTTTAAAAAATGTTTTTAGGGGGAAATATTACATTGGTGGATTTACTTCGTAACAGACAGTAAAGACACAAACCTGCAGTGTTTATTGAGATACGTGAAGTGATATGAATCAAAATTTTGAGTAGTTTTCTTCTCCAAGAAATTGTATTAACAGAAAAATCTAGGTCAAGTTAAGATAGAAGTGGCTTGATTTCTAGGTCTGTTGTATCTACTAGAGATTTGTGGGTTGTTTTTAGGCGGAAATATTATGGATGTGGATCCACTTTGTGATTGTGGATTTAATGTTCTACCTTGGCATCATAGTGTTTCTTTGAGTGCCCTCTAGGGTATCAATTGTCTTGAATTTTAAATCTGTTTTAGCTGCTGGCATTTTTTATTTTTTTAGGGGGAAATATTACGGATGTGGATCCACTTTGTAATTGAGTGCAAAGATGCAAACGTGCTTAAATGGACAGAACATCAAAGGCATTTAAAGTTCTACCTTGGCATCATAGTGTTTATTTGAATTCCCTCTAAGGTCTCAAGTGGTTTGAATTCTAAATCTGTTGCAACTTCTGGTATTTTTTAAAAATGTTTTTAGGGGGAAATATTACATTGGTGGATCCACTTTGTAACAGACAGTAAAGACACAAAACTGCAGTGTTTATTGTGATACATGAAGTGATATGAATCAAAATTTTGAGTAGTTTTCTTCTCCAAGAAATTGTATTAACAGAAAAATCTAGGTCAAGTTAAGATAGAAGTGGCTTGATTTCTAGGTCTGTTGTGTCTACTAGTGATTTGTGGGTTGTTTTTAGGCGGAAATATTACGGATGTGGATCCACTTTGTGATTGTGGATTTAATGTTCTACCTTGGCATCATAGTGTTTCTTTGAGTGCCCTCTAGGTAGTCAATTGGCTTGAATTCTAAACCTGTTTTAGCTACTGACGTTTTTATTTTTTTAGCAGTAAATATTATGGATGTGGATCCACTTTGTAATTGAGTGCAAAGATGCAAACGTGCTTAAATGGACAGTCCATCAAAGGCATTTAATGTTCTACCTTGGCATCATAGTGTTTCTTTGAGTTCCCTCTAAGGTCTCAAGTGGTTTGAATTCTAATTCTGTTGCAACTTCTGGAATTTATAAAAATGTTTTTAGGCGGAAATGTTACAGAAGTGGATCCACTTTGTAATTGTGTACAAAGACGCAAACGTGCTTAAATGGACAAAGTCCATCAAAGGCATTTAATGTTCTACCTTGGCATCATAGTGTTTCTTTGAGTTCCCTCTAAGGTCTCAAGTGGTTTGAATTCTAAATCGGTTGCAACTTCTGGCATTTTTTAAAAATGTTTTTAGGGGCAAATATTAGATTGGTGGATCCACTTTGTAACAGACAATAAAGACACACTTGCAGTGTTTATTGTGATGCGTGAAGTGATATGATTAAACATTTCTAGTAGTTTTCCTCTCCAAGATATTGTATTAATATAAAAATCTAGATCAAGTTAACATAGCTTAAGATAACATAACATTGATTAAGATTTTTCTTTTAAAACAATTTCTTGGAGACCAAAATTACTCAAAATCTTATTTTTTATTGTTTCGCAGACCAAAAAAAATACTGCAAGTTTGGGTCTTTGGCATCATAGTGTTTCTTTGAGTTCCCTCTAAGGTCTCAAGTGGTTTGAATTCTAAATCTGTTGCAACTTCTGGCATTTTAAAGAAATGTTTTTAGGGGGAAATATTACATTGGTGGATCCACTTTATAACAGACAGTAAAGACACAAACCTGCAGTGTTTATTGTGATGCGTGAAGTGATATGAGTCAAAATTTTGAGTAGTTTTCTTCACCAAGAAATTATATTAATAGAAAAATCTAGATCACGTTAACACAGAAGTGGCTTGATTTCTAGGTCTGTTGTATCTACTAGCGATTTGTGGGTTGTTTTTAGGCGGAAATATTACAGATGTGGATCCACTTTGTGATTGTGGATTTAATGTTCTACCTTGGCATCGTAGTGTTTCTTTGAGTGCCCTCTAGGTAGTCAATTGGCTTGAATTCTAAACCTGTTTTAGCTACTGACGTTTTTATTTTTTTAGCAGTAAATATTATGGATGTGGATCCACTTTGTAATTGAGTGCAAAGATGCAAACGTGCTTAAATGGACAGTCCATCAAAGGCATTTAATGTTCTACCTTGGCATCATAGTGTTTCTTTGAGTTCCCTCTAAGGTCTCAAGTGGTTTGAATTCTAATTCTGTTGCAACTTCTGGAATTTATAAAAATGTTTTTAGGCGGAAATGTTACAGAAGTGGATCCACTTTGTAATTGTGTACAAAGACGCAAACGTGCTTAAATGGACAAAGTCCATCAAAGGCATTTAATGTTCTACCTTGGCATCATAGTGTTTCTTTGAGTTCCCTCTAAGGTCTCAAGTGGTTTGAATTCTAAATCGGTTGCAACTTCTGGCATTTTTTAAAAATGTTTTTAGGGGCAAATATTAGATTGGTGGATCCACTTTGTAACAGACAATAAAGACACACTTGCAGTGTTTATTGTGATGCTTGAAGTGATATGAGTCAAAATTTTGAGTAGTTTTCTTCTCCAAGAAATTGTATTAATAGAAAAATCTAGATCAAGTTAACATAGAAGTAGCTTGATTTCTAGTTCTGATGTATCTACTAGCGATTTGTGGGTTGTTTTTAGGCGGAAAATATTACAGATGTGGATCCACTTTGTAATTTTGTATAAAGACGCAAACATGCTTAAAAGGACAAAGTCCATCAAAGGCATTTAATGTTCTACCTTGGCATCATAGTGTTTCTTTGAGTGCCCTTTAGGGTATCAATTGGCTTGAAATCTAAACCTGTTTTAGCTACTGGCGTTTTTATTTTTTTAGCAGTAAATATTATGGATGTGGATCCACTTTGTAATTGAGTGCAAAGACGCAAACATGCTTAAATGGACAGTCCATCAATGGCATTTAAATTTCTACCTTGGCATCAAATCTGTTGCAACTTCTGGCATTTTTTTTAAATGTTTTAGGGGGAAATATTACATTTGTGGAATCACTTTGTAACAGACAGTAAAGACACAATCTTGCAGTGTTTATTGTGATGCGTGAACTGATATGATTAAAATTTCGAGTAGTTTTCCTCTCCAAGATATTGTATTAATATAAAAATCTAGATCAAGTTAACATAGCTTAAGATAACATAACATTGATTAAGATTTTTCTTTTAAAACAATTTCTTGGAGACCAAAATTACTCAAAATCTTATTTTTTATTGTTTCGCATACCAAAAAAACTACTGCAAGTTTGGGTCTTTGGCATCATAGTGTTTCTTTGAGTTCCCTCTAAGGTCTCAAGTGGTTTGAATTCTAAATCTGTTACAACTTCTGGCATTTTTTAAAAATGTTTTTAGGGGGAAATATTACATTGGTGGATCCACTTTGTAACAGACAGTAAAGACACAAAACTGCAGTGTTTATTGTGATACATGAAGTGATATGAATCAAAATTTTGAGTAGTTTTCTTCTCCAAGAAATTGTATTAACAGAAAAATCTAGGTCAAGTTAAGATAGAAGTGGCTTGATTTCTAGGTCTGTTGTGTCTACTAGTGATTTGTGGGTTGTTTTTAGGCGGAAATATTACGGATGTGGATCCACTTTGTGATTGTGGATTTAATGTTCTACCTTGGCATCATAGTGTTTCTTTGAGTGCCCTCTAGGTAGTCAATTGGCTTGAATTCTAAACCTGTTTTAGCTACTGACGTTTTTATTTTTTTAGCAGTAAATATTATGGATGTGGATCCACTTTGTAATTGAGTGCAAAGATGCAAACGTGCTTAAATGGACAGTCCATCAAAGGCATTTAATGTTCTACCTTGGCATCATAGTGTTTCTTTGAGTTCCCTCTAAGGTCTCAAGTGGTTTGAATTCTAATTCTGTTGCAACTTCTGGAATTTATAAAAATGTTTTTAGGCGGAAATGTTACAGAAGTGGATCCACTTTGTAATTGTGTACAAAGACGCAAACGTGCTTAAATGGACAAAGTCCATCAAAGGCATTTAATGTTCTACCTTGGCATCATAGTGTTTCTTTGAGTTCCCTCTAAGGTCTCAAGTGGTTTGAATTCTAAATCGGTTGCAACTTCTGGCATTTTTTAAAAATGTTTTTAGGGGCAAATATTAGATTGGTGGATCCACTTTGTAACAGACAATAAAGACACACTTGCAGTGTTTATTGTGATGCTTGAAGTGATATGAGTCAAAATTTTGAGTAGTTTTCTTCTCCAAGAAATTGTATTAATAGAAAAATCTAGATCAAGTTAACATAGAAGTAGCTTGATTTCTAGTTCTGATGTATCTACTAGCGATTTGTGGGTTGTTTTTAGGCGGAAAATATTACAGATGTGGATCCACTTTGTAATTTTGTATAAAGACGCAAACATGCTTAAAAGGACAAAGTCCATCAAAGGCATTTAATGTTCTACCTTGGCATCATAGTGTTTCTTTGAGTGCCCTTTAGGGTATCAATTGGCTTGAAATCTAAACCTGTTTTAGCTACTGGCGTTTTTATTTTTTTAGCAGTAAATATTATGGATGTGGATCCACTTTGTAATTGAGTGCAAAGACGCAAACATGCTTAAATGGACAGTCCATCAATGGCATTTAAATTTCTACCTTGGCATCAAATCTGTTGCAACTTCTGGCATTTTTTTTAAATGTTTTTAGGGGGAAATATTACATTTGTGGAATCACTTTGTAACAGACAGTAAAGACACAATCTTGCAGTGTTTATTGTGATGCGTGAACTGATATGATTAAAATTTCGAGTAGTTTTCCTCTCCAAGATATTGTATTAATATAAAAATCTAGATCAAGTTAACATAGCTTAAGATAACATAACATTGATTAAGATTTTTCTTTTAAAACAATTTCTTGGAGACCAAAATTACTCAAAATCTTATTTTTTATTGTTTCGCATACCAAAAAAACTACTGCAAGTTTGGGTCTTTGGCATCATAGTGTTTCTTTGAGTTCCCTCTAAGGTCTCAAGTGGTTTGAATTCTAAATCTGTTACAACTTCTGGCATTTTTTAAAAATGTTTTTAGGGGGAAATATTACATTGGTGGATCCACTTTGTAACAGACAGTAAAGACACAAAACTGCAGTGTTTATTGTGATACGTGAAGTGATATGAATCAAAATTTTGAGTAGTTTTCTTCTCCAAGAAATTGTATTAACAGAAAAATCTAGGTCAAGTTAAGATAGAAGTGGCTTGATTTCTAGGTCTGTTGTGTCTACTAGTGATTTGTGGGTTGTTTTTAGGCGGAAATATTACGGATGTGGATCCACTTTGTGATTGTGGATTTAATGTTCTACCTTGGCATCATAGTGTTTCTTTGAGTGCCCTCTAGGTAGTCAATTGGCTTGAATTCTAAACCTGTTTTAGCTACTGACGTTTTTATTTTTTAGCAGTAAATATTATGGATGTGGATCCACTTTGTAATTGAGTGCAAAGATGCAAACGTGCTTAAATGGACAGTCCATCAAAGGCATTTAATGTTCTACCTTGGCATCATAGTGTTTCTTTGAGTTCCCTCTAAGGTCTCAAGTGGTTTGAATTCTAATTCTGTTGCAACTTCTGGAATTTATAAAAATGTTTTTAGGCGGAAATGTTACAGAAGTGGATCCACTTTGTAATTGTGTACAAAGACGCAAACGTGCTTAAATGGACAAAGTCCATCAAAGGCATTTAATGTTCTACCTTGGCATCATAGTGTTTCTTTGAGTTCCCTCTAAGGTCTCAAGTGGTTTGAATTCTAAATCGGTTGCAACTTCTGGCATTTTTTAAAAATGTTTTTAGGGGCAAATATTAGATTGGTGGATCCACTTTGTAACAGACAATAAAGACACACTTGCAGTGTTTATTGTGATGCTTGAAGTGATATGAGTCAAAATTTTGAGTAGTTTTCTTCTCCAAGAAATTGTATTAATAGAAAAATCTAGATCAAGTTAACATAGAAGTAGCTTGATTTCTAGTTCTGATGTATCTACTAGCGATTTGTGGGTTGTTTTTAGGCGGAAAATATTACAGATGTGGATCCACTTTGTAATTTTGTATAAAGACGCAAACATGCTTAAAAGGACAAAGTCCATCAAAGGCATTTAATGTTCTACCTTGGCATCATAGTGTTTCTTTGAGTGCCCTTTAGGGTATCAATTGGCTTGAAATCTAAACCTGTTTTAGCTACTGGCGTTTTTATTTTTTTAGCAGTAAATATTATGGATGTGGATCCACTTTGTAATTGAGTGCAAAGACGCAAACATGCTTAAATGGACAGTCCATCAATGGCATTTAAATTTCTACCTTGGCATCAAATCTGTTGCAACTTCTGGCATTTTTTTTAAATGTTTTTAGGGGGAAATATTACATTTGTGGAATCACTTTGTAACAGACAGTAAAGACACAATCTTGCAGTGTTTATTGTGATGCGTGAACTGATATGATTAAAATTTCGAGTAGTTTTCCTCTCCAAGATATTGTATTAATATAAAAATCTAGATCAAGTTAACATAGCTTAAGATAACATAACATTGATTAAGATTTTTCTTTTAAAACAATTTCTTGGAGACCAAAATTACTCAAAATCTTATTTTTTATTGTTTCGCATACCAAAAAAACTACTGCAAGTTTGGGTCTTTGGCATCATAGTGTTTCTTTGAGTTCCCTCTAAGGTCTCAAGTGGTTTGAATTCTAAATCTGTTACAACTTCTGGCATTTTTTAAAAATGTTTTTAGGGGGAAATATTACATTGGTGGATCCACTTTGTAACAGACAGTAAAGACACAAAACTGCAGTGTTTATTGTGATACGTGAAGTGATATGAATCAAAATTTTGAGTAGTTTTCTTCTCCAAGAAATTGTATTAACAGAAAAATCTAGGTCAAGTTAAGATAGAAGTGGCTTGATTTCTAGGTCTGTTGTGTCTACTAGTGATTTGTGGGTTGTTTTCAGGCGGAAATATTATGGATGTGGATCCACTTTGTGATTGTGGATTTAATGTTCTACCTTGGCATCATAGTGTTTCTTTGAGTGCCCTCTAGGTAGTCAATTGGCTTGAATTCTAAACCTGTTTTAGCTACTGACGTTTTTATTTTTTAGCAGTAAATATTATGGATGTGGATCCACTTTGTAATTGAGTGCAAAGATGCAAACGTGCTTAAATGGACAGTCCATCAAAGGCATTTAATGTTCTACCTTGGCATCATAGTGTTTCTTTGAGTTCCCTCTAAGGTCTCAAGTTGTTTGAATTCTAAATCGGTTGCAACTTCTGGCATTTTTTTAAAATGTTTTTAGGGGCAAATATTACATTGGTGGATCCACTTTGTAACAGACAGTAAAGACACAAACTTGCAGTGTTTATTGTGATGCTTGAAGTGATATGAGTCAAAATTTTGAGTAGTTTTCTTCTCCAAGAAATTGTATTAATAGAAAAATCTAGATCAAGTTAACATAGAAGTGGCTTGATTTCTAGGTCTGTTGTGTCTACTAGTGATTTGTGGGTTGTTTTCAGGCGGAAATATTACGGATGTGGATCCACTTTGTGATTGTGGATTTAATGTTCTACCTTGGCATCATAGTGTTTCTTTGAGTGCCCTCTAGGTAGTCAATTGGCTTGAATTCTAAACCTGTTTTAGCTACTGACGTTTTTATTTTTTTAGCAGTAAATATTATGGATGTGGATCCACTTTGTAATTGAGTGCAAAGATGCAAACGTGCTTAAATGGACAGTCCATCAAAGGCATTTAATGTTCTACCTTGGCATCATAGTGTTTCTTTGAGTTCCCTCTAAGGTCTCAAGTGGTTTGAATTCTAATTCTGTTGCAACTTCTTGAATTTATAAAAATGTTTTTAGGCCGAAATGTTACAGAAGTGGATCAACTTTGTAATTGTGTACAAAGACGCAAACGTGCTTAAATGGACAAAGTCCATCAAAGGCATTTAATGTTCTACCTTGGCATCATAGTGTTTCTTTGAGTTCCCTCTAAGGTCTCAAGTGGTTTGAATTCTAAATCGGTTGCATCTTCTGGCATTTTTTTTAAATGTTTTTAGGGGCAAATATTACATTGGTGGATCCACTTTGTAACAGACAGTAAAGACACAAACTTGCAATGTTTATTGTGATGCTTGAAGTGATATGAGTCAAAATTTTGAGTAGTTTTCCTCTCCAAGAAATTGTATTAATAGAAAAATCTAGATCAAGTTAACATAGAAGTGGCTTGATTTCTAGGTCTGTTGTATCTACTAGCGATTTGTGGGTTGTTTTTAGGCGGAAAGTATTACAGATGTGGATCCACTTTGTAATTTTGTATAAAGACGCAAACGTGCTTAAATGGACAGTCCATCAAAGGCATTTAAAGTTCTACCTTGGCATCAAATCTGTTGCAACTTCTGGCATTTTTTAAAAATGTTTTTAGGGGGAAATATTACATTTGTGGAATCACTTTGTAACAGACAGTAAAGACACAATCTTGCAGTGTTTATTGTGATGCATGAAGTGATATGATTAAAAATTTTGAGTAGTTTTCCTCTCCAAGATATTGTATTAATATAAAAATCTAGATCAAGTTAAAATATGCTTAAATGAACAAAGTCCATCAAAGGCAGCTGCTGGCATTTTTATTTTCTTAGGGGGAAATATTACAGATGTGGATCCACTTCGTAATTGAGTGCAAAGATGCAAACGTGCTTAAATGGACAGTCCATCAAAGGCATTTAAAGTTCTACCTTGGCATCATAGTGTTTCTTTGAGTGCGCTCTAGGGTCTCAAGTGGTTTGAATTCTAAATCTGTTGCAACTTCTGGCATTTTTTTATGCTTTTAGGAGGAAAAATTATAGATGTGGATCCACTTTGTAATTGAGTGCAAAGACGCAAACGTGCTTAAATGGACAGGCCATCAAAGGCATTTAAAGTTTTACCTTGGCATCATAGTGTTTCTTTGAGTGCCCTCTTGGGGGTCTCAATTGTCTTGAATTTTAAATCTGTTTTAACTGCTGGCATTTTTTTTTTTTTTTTAGGAAAAATATTACGGATGTGGATCCACTTTGTAATTGAGTGGAAAGATGCAAATGTGCTTAAATGGACAGTCCATCAAAGGCATTTAAAGTTCTACCTTGGCATCATAGTGTTTCCTTGAGTTCCCTCTAAGGTCTCAAGTGGTTTGATTTCTAAATCTGTTGCAAATTCTGGCATTTTTTAAAAATGTTTTTAGGGGGAAATATTACATTTGTGGATCCACTTTGTAACAGACAGTAAAGACACAATCTTGTAGTGTTTATTGTGATGCGTGAAGTGATTTGAGTAAAGATTTTGAGTAGTTTTCCTCTCCAAGATATTGTATTAATAGAAAAATCTAGATCAAGTTATTTTAGAAGTGGCTTGATATCTAGGTCTTTTGTATCTACCAGCGATTTGTGGGTTTTTTTTAGGGGAAATATTACAGATGTGGATCCAATTTGTAATTGTGTACAAAGACGCAAACGTGCTTGAATGGACAAAGTCCATCAAAGGCATTTCATGTTCTAACTTGGCATCATATTGTTTCTTTGAGTGCCCTTTAGTGTGTCAATTGGCTTGAATTCTAAACCTGTTTTAGCTACTGGCGTTTTTGTTTTTTTAGCCTTAAATATCATGGATGTGGATCCACTTTGTAATTGAGTGCAAAGACGCAAACGTGCTTAAATGGACAGTCCATCAAAGGCATTTAAAGTTCTACCTTGGCATCAAATCTGTTGCAACTTCTGGCATTTTTTAAAAATGTTTTTAGGGGGAAATATTACATTTGTGGAATCACTTTGTAACAGACAGTAAAGACACAATCTTGCAGTGTTTATTGTGATGCGTGAAGTGATATGATTAAACATTTCTAGTAGTTTTCCTCTCCAAGATATTGTATTAATATAAAAATCTAGATCAAGTTAACATAGCTTAAGATAACATAACATTGATTAAGATTTTTCTTTTAAAACAATTTCTTGGAGACCAAAATTACTCAAAATCTTATTTTTTATTGTTTCGCAGACCAAAAAAAATACTGCAAGTTTGGGTCTTTGGCATCATAGTGTTTCTTTGAGTTCCCTCTAAGGTCTCAAGTGGTTTGAATTCTAAATCTGTTGCAACTTCTGGCATTTTAAAGAAATGTTTTTAGGGGGAAATATTACATTGGTGGATCCACTTTATAACAGACAGTAAAGACACAAACCTGCAGTGTTTATTGTGATGCGTGAAGTGATATGAGTCAAAATTTTGAGTAGTTTTCTTCACCAAGAAATTGTATTAATAGAAAAATCTAGATCACGTTAACACAGAAGTGGCTTGATTTCTAGGTCTGTTGTATCTACTAGCGATTTGTGGGTTGTTTTTAGGCGGAAATATTACAGATGTGGATCCACTTTGTGATTGTGGATTTAATGTTCTACCTTGGCATCGTAGTGTTTCTTTGAGTGCCCTCTAGGTAGTCAATTGGCTTGAATTCTAAACCTGTTTTAGCTACTGGCGTTTTTTTTTTTTTTAGCAGTAAATATTATGGATTTGGATCCACTTTGTAATTGTGTGCAAAGACGCAAACGTGCTTAAATGGACAGTCCATCAAAGGCATTTAAAGTTCTACCTTGGCATCATAGTGTTTCTTTGAGTACGCTCTAGGGTCTCAAGTGGTTTGAATTCTAAATCTGTTGCAACTTCTGGTATTTTTTAATGCTTTTAGGAGGAAAAATTATAGATGTGGATCCACTTTGTAATTGAGTGTAAAGACGCAAACGTGCTTAAATGGACAGGCCATCAAAGGCATTTAAAGTTCTACATTGGCATCATAGTGTTTCTTTGAGTGCGCTCTAGGGTCTCAAGTGGTTTGAATTCTAAATATGTTGCAACTTCTGGTATTTTTTAATGCTTTTAGGAGGAAAAATTATAGATATGGATCCACTTTGTAATTGAGTGTAAAGACGCAAACGTGCTTAAATGGACAGGCCATCAAAGGCATTTAAAGTTCTACCTTGGCATCATAGTGTTTCTTTGAGTGCCCTCTAGGGTCTCAATTGTCTTGAATTTTAAATCTGTTTTAGCTGCTGGCATTTTTTTTTTTTTTAGGGGGAAATATTACGGATGTGGATCCACTTTGTAATTGAGTGGAAAGATGCAAATGTGCTTAAATGGACAGTCCATCAAAGGCATTTAAAGTTCTACCTTGGCATCATAGTGTTTCTTTGAGTTCCCTCTAAGGTCTCAAGTGGTTTGAATTCTAAATCTGTTGCAACTTCTGGCATTTTTAAAAAATGTTTTTAGGGGGAAATATTACATTGGTGGATTTACTTCGTAACAGACAGTAAAGACACAAACCTGCAGTGTTTATTGAGATACGTGAAGTGATATGAATCAAAATTTTGAGTAGTTTTCTTCTCCAAGAAATTGTATTAACAGAAAAATCTAGGTCAAGTTAAGATAGAAGTGGCTTGATTTCTAGGTCTGTTGTATCTACTAGAGATTTGTGGGTTGTTTTTAGGCGGAAATATTATGGATGTGGATCCACTTTGTGATTGTGGATTTAATGTTCTACCTTGGCATCATAGTGTTTCTTTGAGTGCCCTCTAGGGTCTCAATTGTCTTGAATTTTAAATCTGTTTTAGCTGCTGGCATTTTTTATTTTTTTAGGGGGAAATATTACGGATGTGGATCCACTTTGTAATTGAGTGCAAAGATGCAAACGTGCTTAAATGGACAGAACATCAAAGGCATTTAAAGTTCTACCTTGGCATCATAGTGTTTATTTGAATTCCCTCTAAGGTCTCAAGTGGTTTGAATTCTAAATCTGTTGCAACTTCTGGTATTTTTTAAAAATGTTTTTAGGGGGAAATATTACATTGGTGGATCCACTTTGTAACAGACAGTAAAGACACAAAACTGCAGTGTTTATTGTGATACATGAAGTGATATGAATCAAAATTTTGAGTAGTTTTCTTCTCCAAGAAATTGTATTAACAGAAAAATCTAGGTCAAGTTAAGATAGAAGTGGCTTGATTTCTAGGTCTGTTGTGTCTACTAGTGATTTGTGGGTTGTTTTTAGGCGGAAATATTACGGATGTGGATCCACTTTGTGATTGTGGATTTAATGTTCTACCTTGGCATCATAGTGTTTCTTTGAGTGCCCTCTAGGTAGTCAATTGGCTTGGATTCTAAACCTGTTTTAGCTACTGACGTTTTTATTTTTTTAGCAGTAAATATTATGGATGTGGATCCACTTTGTAATTGAGTGCAAAGATGCAAACGTGCTTAAATGGACAGTCCATCAAAGGCATTTAATGTTCTACCTTGGCATCATAGTGTTTCTTTGAGTTCCCTCTAAGGTCTCAAGTGGTTTGAATTCTAATTCTGTTGCAACTTCTGGAATTTATAAAAATGTTTTTAGGCGGAAATGTTACAGAAGTGGATCCACTTTGTAATTGTGTACAAAGACGCAAACGTGCTTAAATGGACAAAGTCCATCAAAGGCATTTAATGTTCTACCTTGGCATCATAGTGTTTCTTTGAGTTCCCTCTAAGGTCTCAAGTGGTTTGAATTCTAAATCGGTTGCAACTTCTGGCATTTTTTAAAAATGTTTTTAGGGGCAAATATTAGATTGGTGGATCCACTTTGTAACAGACAATAAAGACACACTTGCAGTGTTTATTGTGATGCGTGAAGTGATATGATTAAACATTTCTAGTAGTTTTCCTCTCCAAGATATTGTATTAATATAAAAATCTAGATCAAGTTAACATAGCTTAAGATAACATAACATTGATTAAGATTTTTCTTTTAAAACAATTTCTTGGAGACCAAAATTACTCAAAATCTTATTTTTTATTGTTTCGCAGACCAAAAAAAATACTGCAAGTTTGGGTCTTTGGCATCATAGTGTTTCTTTGAGTTCCCTCTAAGGTCTCAAGTGGTTTGAATTCTAAATCTGTTGCAACTTCTGGCATTTTAAAGAAATGTTTTTAGGGGGAAATATTACATTGGTGGATCCACTTTATAACAGACAGTAAAGACACAAACCTGCAGTGTTTATTGTGATGCGTGAAGTGATATGAGTCAAAATTTTGAGTAGTTTTCTTCACCAAGAAATTGTATTAATAGAAAAATCTAGATCACGTTAACACAGAAGTGGCTTGATTTCTAGGTCTGTTGTATCTACTAGCGATTTGTGGGTTGTTTTTAGGCGGAAATATTACAGATGTGGATCCACTTTGTGATTGTGGATTTAATGTTCTACCTTGGCATCGTAGTGTTTCTTTGAGTGCCCTCTAGGTAGTCAATTGGCTTGAATTCTAAACCTGTTTTAGCTACTGACGTTTTTATTTTTTTAGCAGTAAATATTATGGATGTGGATCCACTTTGTAATTGAGTGCAAAGATGCAAACGTGCTTAAATGGACAGTCCATCAAAGGCATTTAATGTTCTACCTTGGCATCATAGTGTTTCTTTGAGTTCCCTCTAAGGTCTCAAGTGGTTTGAATTCTAATTCTGTTGCAACTTCTGGAATTTATAAAAATGTTTTTAGGCGGAAATGTTACAGAAGTGGATCCACTTTGTAATTGTGTACAAAGACGCAAACGTGCTTAAATGGACAAAGTCCATCAAAGGCATTTAATGTTCTACCTTGGCATCATAGTGTTTCTTTGAGTTCCCTCTAAGGTCTCAAGTGGTTTGAATTCTAAATCGGTTGCAACTTCTGGCATTTTTTAAAAATGTTTTTAGGGGCAAATATTAGATTGGTGGATCCACTTTGTAACAGACAATAAAGACATACTTGCAGTGTTTATTGTGATGCTTGAAGTGATATGAGTCAAAATTTTGAGTAGTTTTCTTCTCCAAGAAATTGTATTAATAGAAAAATCTAGATCAAGTTAACATAGAAGTAGCTTGATTTCTAGTTCTGATGTATCTACTAGCGATTTGTGGGTTGTTTTTAGGCGGAAAATATTACAGATGTGGATCCACTTTGTAATTTTGTATAAAGACGCAAACATGCTTAAAAGGACAAAGTCCATCAAAGGCATTTAATGTTCTACCTTGGCATCATAGTGTTTCTTTGAGTGCCCTTTAGGGTATCAATTGGCTTGAAATCTAAACCTGTTTTAGCTACTGGCGTTTTTATTTTTTTAGCAGTAAATATTATGGATGTGGATCCACTTTGTAATTGAGTGCAAAGACGCAAACATGCTTAAATGGACAGTCCATCAATGGCATTTAAATTTCTACCTTGGCATCAAATCTGTTGCAACTTCTGGCATTTTTTTTAAATGTTTTTAGGGGGAAATATTACATTTGTGGAATCACTTTGTAACAGACAGTAAAGACACAATCTTGCAGTGTTTATTGTGATGCGTGAACTGATATGATTAAAATTTCGAGTAGTTTTCCTCTCCAAGATATTGTATTAATATAAAAATCTAGATCAAGTTAACATAGCTTAAGATAACATAACATTGATTAAGATTTTTCTTTTAAAACAATTTCTTGGAGACCAAAATTACTCAAAATCTTATTTTTTATTGTTTCGCATACCAAAAAAACTACTGCAAGTTTGGGTCTTTGGCATCATAGTGTTTCTTTGAGTTCCCTCTAAGGTCTCAAGTGGTTTGAATTCTAAATCTGTTACAACTTCTGGCATTTTTTAAAAATGTTTTTAGGGGGAAATATTACATTGGTGGATCCACTTTGTAACAGACAGTAAAGACACAAAACTGCAGTGTTTATTGTGATACATGAAGTGATATGAATCAAAATTTTGAGTAGTTTTCTTCTCCAAGAAATTGTATTAACAGAAAAATCTAGGTCAAGTTAAGATAGAAGTGGCTTGATTTCTAGGTCTGTTGTGTCTACTAGTGATTTGTGGGTTGTTTTTAGGCGGAAATATTACGGATGTGGATCCACTTTGTGATTGTGGATTTAATGTTCTACCTTGGCATCATAGTGTTTCTTTGAGTGCCCTCTAGGTAGTCAATTGGCTTGAATTCTAAACCTGTTTTAGCTACTGACGTTTTTATTTTTTTAGCAGTAAATATTATGGATGTGGATCCACTTTGTAATTGAGTGCAAAGATGCAAACGTGCTTAAATGGACAGTCCATCAAAGGCATTTAATGTTCTACCTTGGCATCATAGTGTTTCTTTGAGTTCCCTCTAAGGTCTCAAGTGGTTTGAATTCTAATTCTGTTGCAACTTCTGGAATTTATAAAAATGTTTTTAGGCGGAAATGTTACAGAAGTGGATCCACTTTGTAATTGTGTACAAAGACGCAAACGTGCTTAAATGGACAAAGTCCATCAAAGGCATTTAATGTTCTACCTTGGCATCATAGTGTTTCTTTGAGTTCCCTCTAAGGTCTCAAGTGGTTTGAATTCTAAATCGGTTGCAACTTCTGGCATTTTTTAAAAATGTTTTTAGGGGCAAATATTAGATTGGTGGATCCACTTTGTAACAGACAATAAAGACACACTTGCAGTGTTTATTGTGATGCTTGAAGTGATATGAGTCAAAATTTTGAGTAGTTTTCTTCTCCAAGAAATTGTATTAATAGAAAAATCTAGATCAAGTTAACATAGAAGTAGCTTGATTTCTAGTTCTGATGTATCTACTAGCGATTTGTGGGTTGTTTTTAGGCGGAAAATATTACAGATGTGGATCCACTTTGTAATTTTGTATAAAGACGCAAACATGCTTAAAAGGACAAAGTCCATCAAAGGCATTTAATGTTCTACCTTGGCATCATAGTGTTTCTTTGAGTGCCCTTTAGGGTATCAATTGGCTTGAAATCTAAACCTGTTTTAGCTACTGGCGTTTTTATTTTTTTAGCAGTAAATATTATGGATGTGGATCCACTTTGTAATTGAGTGCAAAGACGCAAACATGCTTAAATGGACAGTCCATCAATGGCATTTAAATTTCTACCTTGGCATCAAATCTGTTGCAACTTCTGGCATTTTTTTTAAATGTTTTTAGGGGGAAATATTACATTTGTGGAATCACTTTGTAACAGACAGTAAAGACACAATCTTGCAGTGTTTATTGTGATGCGTGAACTGATATGATTAAAATTTCGAGTAGTTTTCCTCTCCAAGATATTGTATTAATATAAAAATCTAGATCAAGTTAACATAGCTTAAGATAACATAACATTGATTAAGATTTTTCTTTTAAAACAATTTCTTGGAGACCAAAATTACTCAAAATCTTATTTTTTATTGTTTCGCATACCAAAAAAACTACTGCAAGTTTGGGTCTTTGGCATCATAGTGTTTCTTTGAGTTCCCTCTAAGGTCTCAAGTGGTTTGAATTCTAAATCTGTTACAACTTCTGGCATTTTTTAAAAATGTTTTTAGGGGGAAATATTACATTGGTGGATCCACTTTGTAACAGACAGTAAAGACACAAAACTGCAGTGTTTATTGTGATACATGAAGTGATATGAATCAAAATTTTGAGTAGTTTTCTTCTCCAAGAAATTGTATTAACAGAAAAATCTAGGTCAAGTTAAGATAGAAGTGGCTTGATTTCTAGGTCTGTTGTGTCTACTAGTGATTTGTGGGTTGTTTTTAGGCGGAAATATTACGGATGTGGATCCACTTTGTGATTGTGGATTTAATGTTCTACCTTGGCATCATAGTGTTTCTTTGAGTGCCCTCTAGGTAGTCAATTGGCTTGAATTCTAAACCTGTTTTAGCTACTGACGTTTTTATTTTTTTAGCAGTAAATATTATGGATGTGGATCCACTTTGTAATTGAGTGCAAAGATGCAAACGTGCTTAAATGGACAGTCCATCAAAGGCATTTAATGTTCTACCTTGGCATCATAGTGTTTCTTTGAGTTCCCTCTAAGGTCTCAAGTGGTTTGAATTCTAATTCTGTTGCAACTTCTGGAATTTATAAAAATGTTTTTAGGCGGAAATGTTACAGAAGTGGATCCACTTTGTAATTGTGTACAAAGACGCAAACGTGCTTAAATGGACAAAGTCCATCAAAGGCATTTAATGTTCTACCTTGGCATCATAGTGTTTCTTTGAGTTCCCTCTAAGGTCTCAAGTGGTTTGAATTCTAAATCGGTTGCAACTTCTGGCATTTTTTAAAAATGTTTTTAGGGGCAAATATTAGATTGGTGGATCCACTTTGTAACAGACAATAAAGACACACTTGCAGTGTTTATTGTGATGCTTGAAGTGATATGAGTCAAAATTTTGAGTAGTTTTCTTCTCCAAGAAATTGTATTAATAGAAAAATCTAGATCAAGTTAACATAGAAGTAGCTTGATTTCTAGTTCTGATGTATCTACTAGCGATTTGTGGGTTGTTTTTAGGCGGAAAATATTACAGATGTGGATCCACTTTGTAATTTTGTATAAAGACGCAAACATGCTTAAAAGGACAAAGTCCATCAAAGGCATTTAATGTTCTACCTTGGCATCATAGTGTTTCTTTGAGTGCCCTTTAGGGTATCAATTGGCTTGAAATCTAAACCTGTTTTAGCTACTGGCGTTTTTATTTTTTTAGCAGTAAATATTATGGATGTGGATCCACTTTGTAATTGAGTGCAAAGACGCAAACATGCTTAAATGGACAGTCCATCAATGGCATTTAAATTTCTACCTTGGCATCAAATCTGTTGCAACTTCTGGCATTTTTTTAAATGTTTTTAGGGGGAAATATTACATTTGTGGAATCACTTTGTAACAGACAGTAAAGACACAATCTTGCAGTGTTTATTGTGATGCGTGAACTGATATGATTAAAATTTCGAGTAGTTTTCCTCTCCAAGATATTGTATTAATATAAAAATCTAGATCAAGTTAACATAGCTTAAGATAACATAACATTGATTAAGATTTTTCTTTTAAAACAATTTCTTGGAGACCAAAATTACTCAAAATCTTATTTTTTATTGTTTCGCATACCAAAAAAACTACTGCAAGTTTGGGTCTTTGGCATCATAGTGTTTCTTTGAGTTCCCTCTAAGGTCTCAAGTGGTTTGAATTCTAAATCTGTTACAACTTCTGGCATTTTTTAAAAATGTTTTTAGGGGGAAATATTACATTGGTGGATCCACTTTGTAACAGACAGTAAAGACACAAAACTGCAGTGTTTATTGTGATACGTGAAGTGATATGAATCAAAATTTTGAGTAGTTTTCTTCTCCAAGAAATTGTATTAACAGAAAAATCTAGGTCAAGTTAAGATAGAAGTGGCTTGATTTCTAGGTCTGTTGTGTCTAACTAGTGATTTGTGGGTTGTTTTCAGGCGGAAATATTATGGATGTGGATCCACTTTGTGATTGTGGATTTAATGTTCTACCTTGGCATCATAGTGTTTCTTTGAGTGCCCTCTAGGTAGTCAATTGGCTTGAATTCTAAACCTGTTTTAGCTACTGACGTTTTTATTTTTTAGCAGTAAATATTATGGATGTGGATCCACTTTGTAATTGAGTGCAAAGATGCAAACGTGCTTAAATGGACAGTCCATCAAAGGCATTTAATGTTCTACCTTGGCATCATAGTGTTTCTTTGAGTTCCCTCTAAGGTCTCAAGTTGTTTGAATTCTAAATCGGTTGCAACTTCTGGCATTTTTTTAAAATGTTTTTAGGGGCAAATATTACATTGGTGGATCCACTTTGTAACAGACAGTAAAGACACAAACTTGCAGTGTTTATTGTGATGCTTGAAGTGATATGAGTCAAAATTTTGAGTAGTTTTCTTCTCCAAGAAATTGTATTAATAGAAAAATCTAGATCAAGTTAACATAGAAGTGGCTTGATTTCTAGGTCTGTTGTATCTACTAGCGATTTGTGGGTTGTTTTTAGGCGGAAAGTATTACAGATGTGGATCCACTTTGTAATTTTGTATAAAGACGCAAACGTGCTTAAATGGACAGTCCATCAAAGGCATTTAAAGTTCTACCTTGGCATCAAATCTGTTGCAACTTCTGGCATTTTTTTAAAATGTTTTTAGGGGGAAATATTACATTTGTGGAATCACTTTGTAACAGACAGTAAAGACACAATCTTGCAGTGTTTATTGTGATGCATGAAGTGATATGATTAAAAATTTTGAGTAGTTTTCCTCTCCAAGATATTGTATTAATATAAAAATCTAGA
Organism: Carassius auratus; assembly: GCF_003368295.1. Classification (NCBI taxonomy): domain Eukaryota; kingdom Metazoa; phylum Chordata; class Actinopteri; order Cypriniformes; family Cyprinidae; genus Carassius; species Carassius auratus. The sequence continues at coordinate 7,436 of NW_020528627.1, read as the reverse complement.
TCAAGTTAAAATATGCTTAAATGAACAAAGTCCATCAAAGGCAGCTGCTGGCATTTTTATTTTCTTAGGGGGACATATTACAGATGTGGATCCACTTCGTAATTGAGTGCAAAGATGCAAACGTGCTTAAATGGACAGTCCATCAAAGGCATTTAAAGTTCTACCTTGGCATCATAGTGTTTCTTTGAGTGCGCTCTAGGGTCTCAAGTGGTTTGAGTTCTAAATCTGTTGCAACTTCTGGCATTTTTTTATGCTTTTAGGAGGAAAAATTATAGATGTGGATCCACTTTGTAATTGAGTGCAAAGACGCAAACGTGCTTAAATGGACAGGCCATCAAAGGCATTTAAAGTTTTACCTTGGCATCATAGTGTTTCTTTGAGTGCCCTCTAGGGTCTCAATTGTCTTGAATTTTAAATCTGTTTTAACTGCTGGCATTTTTTTTTTTTTTTAGGAAAAATATTACGGATGTGGATCCACTTTGTAATTGAGTGGAAAGATGCAAATGTGCTTAAATGGACAGTCCATCAAAGGCATTTAAAGTTCTACCTTGGCATCATAGTGTTTCCTTGAGTTCCCTCTAAGGTCTCAAGTGGTTTGAATTCTAAATCTGTTGCAAATTCTGGCATTTTTTAAAAATGTTTTTAGGGGGAAATATTACATTTGTGGATCCACTTTGTAACAGACAGTAAAGACACAATCTTGTAGTGTTTATTGTGATGCGTGAAGTGATTTGAGTAAAGATTTTGAGTAGTTTTCCTCTCCAAGATATTGTATTAATAGAAAAATCTAGATCAAGTTATTTTAGAAGTGGCTTGATATCTAGGTCTTTTGTATCTACCAGCGATTTGTGGGTTGTTTTTAGGGGAAATATTACAGATGTGGATCCAATTTGTAATTGTGTACAAAGACGCAAACGTGCTTAAATGGATAAAGTCCATCAAAGGCATTTCATGTTCTAACTTGGCATCATATTGTTTCTTTGAGTGCCCTTTAGTGTGTCAATTGGCTTGAATTCTAAACCTGTTTTAGCTACTGGCGTTTTTGTTTTTTTAGCCTTAAATATCATGGATGTGGATCCACTTTGTAATTGAGTGCAAAGACGCAAAATGTGCTTAAATGGACAGTCCATCAAAGGCATTTAAAGTTCTACCTTGGCATCAAATCTGTTGCAACTTCTGGCATTTTTTAAATATGTTTTCAGGGGGAAATATTACATTTGTGGAATCACTTTGTAACAGACAGTAAAGACACAATCTTGCAGTGTTTATTGTGATGCGTGAAGTGATATGATTAAACATTTCTAGTAGTTTTCCTCTCCAAGACATTGTATTAATATAAAAATCTAGATCAAGTTAACATAGCTTAAGATAGCATAACATTGATTAAGATTTTTTCTTTTAAAACAATTTCTTGGAGACCAAAATTACTCAAAATCTTATTTTTATTGTTTCGCAGACCAAAAAAATTACTGCAAGTTTGGGTCTTTGGCATCATAGTGTTTCTTTGAGTTCCCTCTAAGGTCTCAAGTGGTTTGAATTCTAAATCTGTTGCAACTTCTGGCATTTAAAGAAATGTTTTTAGGGGGAAATATTACATTGGTGGATCCACTTTATAACAGACAGTAAAGACACAAACCTGCAGTGTTTATTGTGATGCGTGAAGTGATATGAGTCAAAATTTCGAGTAGTTTTCTTCTCCAAGAAATTGTATTAATAGAAAAATCTAGATCAAGTTAACACAGAAGTGGCTTGATTTCTAGGTCTGTTGTATCTACTAGCGATTTGTTGGGTTGTTTTTAGGGCGGAAATATTACAGATGTGGATCCACTTTGTGAATTGTGGATTTAATGTTCTACCTTGGCATCGTAGTGTTTCTTTGAGTGCCCTCTAGGTAGTCAATTGGCTTGAATTCTAAACCTGTTTAGCTACTGGCGTTTTTTTTTTTTTTAGCAGTAAATATTATGGATTTGGATCCACTTTGTAATTGTGTGCAAAGACGCAAACGTGCTTAAATGGACAGTCCATCAAAGGCATTTAAAGTTCTACCTTGGCATCATAGTGTTTCTTTGAGTGCGCTCTAGGGTCTCAAGTGGTTTGAATTCTAAATCTGTTGCAACTTCTGGTATTTTTTAATGCTTTTAGGAGGAAAAATTATAGATGTGGATCCACTTTGTAATTGAGTGTAAAGACGCAAACGTGCTTAAATGGACAGGCCATCAAAGGCATTTAAAGTTCTACATTGGCATCATAGTGTTTCTTTGAGTGCGCTCTAGGGTCTCAAGTGGTTTGAATTCTAAATATGTTGCAACTTCTGGTATTTTTTAATGCTTTTAGGAGGAAAATTATAGATGTGGATCCACTTTGTAATTGAGTGTAAAGACGCAAACGTGCTTAAATGGACAGGCCATCAAAGGCATTTAAAGTTCTACCTTGCATCATAGTGTTTCTTTGAGTGCCCTCTAGGGTCTCAATTGTCTTGAATTTTAAATCTGTTTTAGCTGCTGGCATTTTTTTTTTTTTTTAGGGGGAAATATTACGGATGTGGTTCCACTTTGTAATTGAGTGGAAAGATGCAAATGTGCTTAAATGGACAGTCCATCAAAGGCATTTAAAGTTCTACCTTGGCATCATAGTGTTTCTTTGAGTTCCCTCTAAGGTCTCAAGTGGTTTGAATTCTAAATCTGTTGCAACTTTTGGCATTTTAAAGAAATGTTTTTAGGGGGAAATATTACATTGGTGGATCCACTTTATAACAGACAGTAAAGACACAAACCTGCAGTGTTTATTGTGATGCGTGAAGTGATATGAGTCAAAATTTCGAGTAGTTTTCTTCTCCAAGAAATTGTATTAACAGAAAAATCTAGGTCAAGTTAAGATAGAAGTGGCTTGATTTCTAGGTCTGTTGTATCTACTAGAGATTTGTGGGTTGTTTTTAGGCGGAAATATTATGGATGTGGATCCACTTTGTGATTGTGGATTTAATGTTCTACCTTGGCATCATAGTGTTTCTTTGAGTGCCCTCTAGGGTCTCAATTGTCTTGAATTGTAAATCTGTTTTAGCTGCTGGCATTTTTATTTTTTTAGGGGAAATATTACGGATGTGGATCCACTTTGTAATTGAGTGCAAAGATGCAAACGTGCTTAAATGGACAGAACATCAAAGGCATTTAAAGTTCTACCTTGGCATCATAGTGTTTATTTGAGTTCCCTCTTAGGTCTCAAGTGGTTTGAATTCTAAATCTGTTGCAACTTCTGGTATTTTTTAAAAATGTTTTTAGGGGGAAATATTACATTGGTGGATCCACTTTGTAACAGACAGTAAAGACACAAAACTGCAGTGTTTATTGTGATACATGAAGTGATATGAATCAAAATTTGAGTAGTTTTCTTCTCCAAGAAATTGTATTAACAGAAAAATCTAGGTCAAGTTAAGATAGAAGTGGCTTGATTTCTAGGTCTGTTGTTTCTACTAGTGATTTGTGGGTTGTTTTTAGGCGGAAATATTACGGATGTGGATCCACTTTGTGATTGTGGATTTAATCAGAATCAGAATCAGAATCAGAATGAGCTTTATTGCCAGGTATGTTTACACATACGAGGAATTTGTTTTCGTGACAGAAGCTCCGCAGTACAACAGAATGACAGCGACAGAACATAAAACACATAATAAAAGAATAAAAATACAAATATGTAGACAGTGAATGACAATATACAAATGACAATTGTAGGCAGGTATATTACAAAGTGAAGTTATGTATGTACATATATATTGTGTGCAAAATTAAGTGTATACTAAGTATGTGTGTTAGATAAATAAAGTGTGTGTGTATATAAATATAAAGTGTAGTGTGTTCGCCATTATTATCAGCTGTTCATAAGATGGATTGCCTGAGGGAAGAAACTGGTCCTGTGTCTGGTCGTTCTAGTGCTCAGTGCTCTGTAGCGTCGACCAGATGGCAACAGTTCAAAGAGGGAGTGTGCTGGATGTGAGGGGTCCAGAGTGATTTTGACAGCCCTTTTTCTCACTCTGGATAAGTACAGTTCTTGAATAGATGGGAGGGTTGAACCGATGATTCGCTCAGCAGTCCGGACTACTCTCTGTAGTCTTCTGAGGTCAGATTTAGAAGCTGAGCTGAACCAGACAGTTACTGAAGTGCAGAGGATGGATTCAATGATGGTGGAGTAGAACTGTTTCAGCAGCTCCTGTGGCAGGTTAAACTTCCTCAGCTGGCGGAGAAAGTACAACCTCTGCTGGGCCTTTTTCACAATGGAGTCAATGTGAATGTCCCACTTCAGGTCCTGAGAGATGGTGGTTCCCAGGAACCTGAATGACTCCACTGCAGTCACAGTGCTGTTCATGATGGTGAGTGGGGGGAGTGCAGGGGGGTTTCTCCTGAAGTCCACGATCATCTCCACTGTTTTGAGCGTGTTAAGCTCCAGGTTGTTGAGACTGCACCAGACAGCCAGCTCTTTTACCTCCTGTCTGTAAGCAGACTCGTCACCGTCCTGAATGAGGCCGATGAGTGTGGTGTCATCTGCAAACTTCAGGAGCTTGACAGAGGGGTCCTTAGATGTGCAATCGTTAGTGTACAGGGAGAAGAGCAGTGGGGAGAGAACGCAGCCCTGGGGAGCTCCGGTGCTGATTGTACGGGTGCTGGATGTGTATTTTCCCAGCCTCACTAGCTGCTGCCTGTCTGTCAGGAAGCTGTTGATCCACTGACAGATGGAGGTGGGCACGGAGAGCTGATTTAGTTTGGGCAGGAGGAGGTTTGGGATGATCGTGTTGAAGGCCGAGCTGAAGTCCACAAACAGGATCCTCACATAAGTCCCCGGTCTGTCTAGGTGTTGCAGAACATAATGCAGTCCAATGTTTACTGCATCGTCCACAGACCTGTTTGCTCTGTAGGCAAACTGAAGAGGATCCAGCAAGGGCCCAGTGATGTCCTTCAGGTGGGCCAGCACCAGTTTTTCAAATGACTTCATGACTACAGACGTTAGAGCCACAGGCCTGTAGTCATTTAGTCCTGTAATTTTGGGTTTCTTAGGGATGGGGATGATGGTGGAACGTTTGAGGCATGAAGGGACTTCGCACAGCTCCAGCGATCTGTTGAAGATCTGTGTGAAGATGGGGGCCAGCTGGTCAGCACAGGATTTCAGACAGGCTGGTGTAACACAATCTGGGCCTGGTGCTTTTTTCCTTTTCTGCTTCCGGAAGACCTGGCGCACCGCATCCTCGCTGATCTGAATTGCAGGTGTGGGGGAGAGGGGGATGCAGGAGGTGAGAATGGTGAGAGTGCTTGATTGGAGAGGTGTTCAGGATGGGTTGCAGGAGCTGTTAATGGTGTGAACGGTAGTTTGGAGAGGCATTCAGGGCTGGTTGCAGGAGTTGTGAAGGGTGTGAATGGTTGTGTGGGGAGGCGTTCAGGGCAGGTGATGGGTGTTCTTTCAAACCTGCAGTAAAACTCGTTCAGATCGTCTGCCAGTCGTTGATTCTCTACAGTGCTGGGGGTGGTGTCTTGTAATTGGTGATCTTCTTTAGACTTTTCCACACTGATGCGGAGTCGTTGGAAGTGAACTGAGTCCTTATTTTTTCAGAATAATTCCTCTTTGCCACTTTGATCTCCTTTTCCAATGTGTATTTAGCCTGTTTATACAAGACATTGTCCCCCTTCACGTAAGCATCTTCTTTGGCCTGACGGAGCTGTCTGAGTTTTGCAGTGAACCACGGTTTGTCATTATTGTAAATTAGTTGAGTCTTTGTAGGAATACACATATCCTCACAGAAACTGATATATGATGTTACGGTCTCTGTGAGTTCATCCAGATCGGTGGCAGCAGCTTCAAAAACACTCCAATCAGTGAGGTCAAAACAAGATTGTAAATCCTGCTCTGCTTCATTAGTCCATCTTTTTACAGTCCTTGATACAGGTTTAGCTGATTTTAGTTTCTGCCTGTAGGACGGTATAAGATGAACCAGAAGGTGATCAGAACGTCCCAAAGCTGCTCGTGGAACAGAGTGAAATGCATCCTTTATTGTGGTGTAACAGTGATCCAATATATTACTGTCTCTTGTGGGACATGTAACATGCTGTCTGTATTTTGGCAGTTCACGGGACAGATTGGCTTTATTAAAGTCCCCGAGAATGATTAAAACAGAGTCCGGGTGTTGTTGTTCTGTCTCTGTGATCTGATCAGCGAGTTTCTGTAAAGCTGAGCTCACATGCGCTTGCGGATGGATGTAAACACTGACCAGAATGAACGAGTGAAACTCCCGCGGCGAATAGAACGGCTTGCAGTTAATGAAGAGTGTTTCGAGATTTGAGCAGCACGTCTTCTTTAACACAGTTACATCTGTACACCACCGTTCATTGATGTAAAAGCATGTCCCGCCGCCGCGCGATTTCCCCGTGGATTCTGATTCGCGATCCGCTCTAAACAGCTGAAAGCCCGGCAGATGGAGCGCGCTGTCCGGTATGGTGTCATTCAGCCAGGTTTCCGTGAAACACAGAGCAGCAGAGTGTGTGAAATCCTTATTTGTCCGAGAAAGCAGAAGGAGTTCGTCCGTTTTGTTGGGTAGAGAGCGGAGATTTGCCAGATGGATGCTAGGCAACGGCGTTCGAAATCCGCGCTTCCTGAGTCTGACGAGCGCTCCCGCTCGCTTCCCCCGTCTGCGCGTCCTGAAGCGCTTGATCAGCGCCGCCGCTCCTCCGATAACAACGTTCACTAAAACATCTGAATAATTGAAATCCGGAAAACATCTTGTGGTGCGTTCTGCCGAATGTTCAGCAGTTCTTCCCTGGTGAAACTGATGGCAGGAATATAACTAAAGACAGGACAAACTAACAAAAACACAAAAACATATGCGGAGCTCGTCACGGAGGCAGCCATCCTGTATCGGCGCCAGCGAATACCACCTTGGCATCATCGTGTTTCTTTGAGTGCCCTCTAGGTAGTCAATTGGCTTGAATCTTAAACCTGTTTTAGCTACGACGTTTTTATTTTTTTAGCAGTAAATATTATGGATGTGGATCCACTTTGTAATTTGAGTGCAAAGATGCAAACGTGCTTAAATGGACAGTCCATCAAAAGGCATTTAATGTTCTACCTTGGCATCATAGTGTTTCTTTGAGTTCCCTCTAAGGTCTTAAGTGGTTTGAATTCTAATTCTGTTGCAACTTCTGGATTTATAAAAATGTTTTTTTAGGCGGAAATGTTACAGAAGTGGATCCACTTTGTAATTGTGTACAAAGCAGAGATGTATAGTAACGAAGTAGAACTACTTCACTACTGTACTTAAGTACTAAAAGGCGGTATCTGTACTTTACTAGAGTATTATTTTTTTCTCCTACTTCCACTTTTACTTCGGTACATATTTTCGCTGACTTTACTCCGATATTTTTTTATGTGCTGAATCGTTACTCGTTACAATATATAAT